>NC_061096.1:1099962-1109962 GCF_015104395.2 Macrobrachium nipponense
TCGAAACACTTTTGGAAGATTGGCAAGTGTAAAAACATCAATGTTTTTTCTAAGGAAAACTGACTAGGAATTGGTTTAAGTTAAATAAATGAAGCCAATTGACGATCATTGTACAAAGTAATCTTAGGGATATAGCCCGGCCCCCAATGTACTGCAATGCATCCAGGATTAAAGCGACCAATTTTACCGAATATTCCCAAACGCAAAACATACATCTGCGTTATCATTGCACAAACAAAAACTTTCCTTGAATCTCGTCATTGGACATAGTTCTTTTAGAACTTAACCATTTTAATTCAAAGGTTTATACACTTAAAAATCCAAATCCAAGCATATGTGCTCGGACTCCTTTCTAAGTGCATCCTTCAAATGAAAATTAAACATTGGAAAGGAAATAAATCGTTAAAATCAAACAGGTCTTCCCTTCAGAATCACAAGCAAAGCCTTTTTGTTCTTTCTGTCCGCTTCTGTCGCTGCCCGGAATCCATTGCATAGATGAAAATGTGTCCCCTCCATAAGGACCTTATTAGAAGTCAGCCTAAATGCTAAGTTTCACATATCAAAGCCGCACATGTCCACGAAAAGGGCAGAAATTGGTAACTACGTAAATTCCAAAACGCAAAAATGTACGATGTAAAGACTTAAGTCCGCCAGAACGTCGGCGGCCAGCCCGTTTTAAACCCTGGCTGGATAGGTTTTTTCCAGGGGGGGGGGGGGGCTGGTATCGATACCCCGTTAAATGTGCGTGTGGGTCGAGCTCGACCGGAACATCTAGAAAAATTTGCCAAAAATTTACTAACTTCATTTTTGCTGCTCATTTTAGTTTCTGAAATCAGTTTAAAACTAATAATATACTACTGAAATAAAATATTACCCATCTACAAATTAATTTATTATTAAAAATAATAAGTATATACAAAAAATAATTTATGAAAATAATTACAAAAAATACAAAATAGCCTATATACACAAAAAAATTGCGGGAATCCTTCCTAAAACTACAATTTACAATATGTGACTGCCAGAAAAAGTGTCGGACCCATAGAGGGAAAAATCTGAAAAGAGAAAAAGAAATTTTTTTGGCCACAAAGTCAAAATTTCACGAATTTTTTTGGTACCTAAATGAAATAGGAGGAGGATAATATTTTTTATAGAATAAAGTTATATTATCCTAGAACGTAATTATGTAAAAATATTTGGACAAAGATGATATTAGCTGTTATATCAGGGGCCAAATCTAAAGGTCACTTTTTGACTTCCTATTTTCCCCATGAAAATTTCTTATAAAAATCGTTGTAACTATTATGCGTGGATTTTGCATAAAACTGTTATAGTGGCTTGCTGGATGTTTGAACATTATTTTGCAGTCACCAAAAAAAATCTTACTCCACTGTAAAGGTCATTTGTTGACCTCCTCATTTTACCATGAAAATTTCTTATAAAAATGGCTGTAACTACTATAAGATATGATATTTATGCTTGAAAATCTGCCAGAATATCACAAATTCTATAGAGAACAAGAATATATACAGCGGTATGGCAACTTACCTAACGGATATGTACAGTAAGTGGGCCCCGACAAGTGCGACGGCTACATCTACCACCTGAAATGGAGGAATAGATTGGAATTTTCAGTGTGTTATTTAGTTATCTAATTATGGGTGGATATGCATAAAACTATTATGGTGGTTTGCTGGATGTTTAAACATTATTTTGCAGTCATCAAAAACAATCTTACTACTCTGTAAAGGTCATTTGTTGACCTCCTCATTTTACCATGAAAATTTCTTATAAAAATGGCTGTAACTACCATAAGATATGCTTTTTATGCATGACAATCTACCAGAATATCACAAATTCTATAGAAAACAAGAATATATAGCGATATGGCAACTTACCTTTCGGGTATGTCCTCAAAATGGCCCCCGACCACGACAAGTGCGACGGCCAAATTTGCATCCTGAAATTGAAGAAGGGTATGTCAATTTCGAGGTGTTATTTAGTCATCTATTATTCGTTGATTTGCATGAAACTTTTATGTGGCTTGCTGGATGTTTGAACATTATTTTGCAGCTATAAAAAAATATCTGACCAAAAGGAATTTTCGAAAAGGGAATAATTTCGAAAATTTGGAAATATCGGCAAAATATAATAAAATATTGCAATGTTTTAGGTAGAAAATGGATGATAAATATTTGTCAAGGTTAAAATGATAGTATTTATGCAAACAAGTAGTAAAAAAAGTTTCATTATGTAACTTACCTACATAGAAGACATACACTTCTGACACAAGACAGTTTGATGCTGTGTAGGCAGACGGGCCCGTTGAATCACAAACAAGCTGTGTTTGTCTTGTGGTCTTCTGTAGATGGGCAGCTTTGACAGCGAACACGCTTGGGCAGCTTGACGTGGCCAGTGGCAGGAAGAGGTCTGTGCTCCAGCTCAGCCAGCCTAAACGTATCCGCCATCAGGATACGTAGGGGCCTTAACAAGTCAAATACAATGTTACAAGTCTCGAAGAGAAGAACATTTCAAAAATATGGAATCGGCAGTCAGAAATCAATGTTTAAGAAATAAATATGACGAAGGTTCTAAATAAGCTGGAAAACAGTTCATTAATAATATTATAATTCCAACTAAATACATGAACAAATATATAAGTAAATACAGGAAAGTAACTAAATCTTGTTCTCCGGCCATAAAAACAAAATAAGCAAGTCGAATACAATGAAACAAGTAATGAGGAGAAGAAAATTTCAAAAGCATAGAATTAGCACATCAGAAAATCAATGTTAAGAAAATATTACGAAGGGTCTAAAAATCTGGAAAATAGTGCAGAAATAATATTCTATTTCGAACTAAATACTTGAACAAACATATACAGTAAGGTAAACAATAAAGTCTACAGGAGAGTAACTCAATCACGTTTTCCTGCCAAAAAACGGAGCCTTCAGGCGATGAAAAGAATTCTTTCATCATGTTGCGTCGTTCTTTGGCATTCCTGGGTGCAGTGAGATGACAGCATGCAATCACATGTGTGGACATCGTGAGGTTGACATAAATCCTTAACGCAGTACGTTACATGCACATACAGTATACATCCGTCGGTGTTACGCGCTCTGCCACGCACTACTTATGGGTGTGCCGCCGCTTGTTGTGCCAGTTCTGGTAAACGTCACGTCCCGCTTGCATCGTGCGTACATTTGCGGAGCACTATAATACGCTTGCTTTACGCACATCGGCCCATGTCACGTATACAGTTGATCAAGGCTATTCCACTACGCGTATGGCCACGTTTCACATGCATGAGCATTTGTGCCCTTGCTAAGTGAATGTGTGAACTTAGCATACCTCTCGAACTCTCAGTCATGGTCCGACAAATCTGCAGGTCTCTTTTAAAATGCTTCTCGGAAATGTTTCACCTTATCAGGATCTATTTCTAAAAATAGCTTTTCTATAGTTTAACTTTTATGTGTCTTGGAAAAATGGGATCAGTTCACGCTTAGTTAATAGTTTCAAATACAGAAAGGGCTTTCTCATTTTGGTCAGACACAAAAGAACAAAAAATGTTTCTAAGTACCATGAATATTTTTAATGTGCAATTGATAGATGTCATTCTTTTAATAGCGTGAATAACCAGAAGATTATTAACATAAGCAGATCAGTAAGAATAATTCATCTATGTAGGATGTCCCTCAATAACATTTATGGAAAATGTAATGTATATATATTACAAGTTTATTGAAAGTTCCTTCCTGCCATCTCATTTAGATATCAGAAAGAAAATAACTCAGTTTTGCATCTGAACCAGAATCGCTTTCATTTCATTCAAATCCACAGTCTGGGCGATGTTTATCGGATTTCGGGGACCCCATGTGACCTCTGAAATGAACTGAGTTGGAGTTAATAGTTTCGGGGTTTGTTGGGTCACTGGCCTCTTTCAATCACTTATAACCTTCAGTATTCATTGCCAGTTGCTTCAGTCATCATCTTTCTGTAACTAACTATCCGTGCGTAAGACATTAAAATATTCCTGACAATGTCGGAGTGCGTTCCAGGACTTAGGTTTGAATTCTTCCTGGAAGCGACGGAAGTTCCGGCTCCCTGGATAATATATTTTTTTTTTACTTGGCCAAATAGTTAAGGTTAAAGATTAACTATCATGGTTTATCCTAACGAAAATAACCTTTCCCTGAATATTGCAGACTGATAAAAAGTACATTTGCAATAAACATCTATACAAAGAATTTACGCCAATTTTGTATTAATATGAAAGACAAGAAGCAGATCCTACGTACGTAATGGGGAAAGCTTTATCTGCGCATTGATGGAACGGAGAACATTATTATTATAAAAGTAGTTTTACCAGACCACTGAGCTGATTTTCAGCTCTCCTAGGGCTGGCCCGAAGGATTAGATAAAATGCCAGGTCTAGCCCTTAGGCAGAACTGGGACCAAATTGGTCATTCAGGATAAATAAATAAAAAAATGCACAAAGGCAAACGCTTTCATACTAGAACACACACACAATAAATACATTTATCATGTTCCCTACATACATACTAAAACGGTATATAAAATTCGGAATTAAGTTTTAAATTTTTGAAATTTTGTTTAAAATTCACTAAAAAAAACTTATATTTTATCAATTAAATTGCAGTTCCCCAGAAAAGTCAAAATTGGAACTACTGAAAATGTAAAAGATTCTGTCAAAATTTCTTTTATTGTTTTATTTCCAAAAGTTGACAGTCTCTGCTGGTCATACTTTGGACACTCGCACAAGACATGTCTGACTGTTACCAACTCCTTGCACTCTGAACACTCTGGAGCAGGGTCGCGTGGGTTGCCTCATCAACCCGTGCCCGTGTGTCATACGAGTGGGTGGCCTATACGGAGGCGTGTCAGGATTACTTGAGCATGTCTCTCTCTTTGATATGCTGAACTCCATTTGCTAACATCCTGTTTTATTGTTTTAATTTATTATTTTCAGGCTCTTCAGCCCATACGTTTTGCCATTTATTTACAATTATTGTTTTTATATATCTTATATAATCACTGGTGGGGATGTTTACATTTGCTTTTATCATTTGGACTGCTTCTTAGCTGCTTTTATCAGCCCTCTTCATTTCCTCTTATCCCCACATGAGCAGGATCCAAACATGTTTCAATATTTTTGCCATTTTTATATAATTTGTGGAGTTCAAATTGAATTTGCTGTGCAATATTATTTTTTGAATTGTAATCTGAAGGAGCTTCTATGGCACTTCTCGAGTCACTAAAAATCACAAAATTATTAATTGAAGTTTGCTTTATAATTTTGATAGCTACTTTAATTGCACACAACTCTGCTGTGAAGACATGGATTGGGTAAAGAAAATGATATGTTTTGTTCTGCGATATAGCTGCATATCCTACGCCATGTTGCGATTTGGACCCGTTGGTATATATTGCATAATGTGAACTTTTTTGTCTTATATTTCTATGGTTTTTTGTTTATGGTGTTCTGGGGTATACGGAACTTTTTGATAAATATTTCAAGTGAGTGCAAGTCTTTACTTTAATCATAGTCCAATGGGGTGGTAACTTTACTATTTGGAGGTACTTGTATATTATATTTAATGACTCTAACAGTCTATTACTCTAACTGGGAAAGGTGGTGAATGATTGTTTATAAAGACATCCCTTAACTCAAATAGACTTTTAGTTGGTGAATCACTTGCTTTGATTTCTTAATGCACTTTTCATGGTTATGAATTCTCTATGGAGGGATAGTGGCAGTTCGCCACATTCAACTTGTACAGAGGAGACTGGTGAGGATCTAAATGCTCCTGTGCTATTCTTAGGCCTTCATTGTGAATTGGGTCTAATATTTTCAGTGCTGCTTCTGAAGCTGACCCATATATTTCACTTCCATAATCAATAATTGATAGCACTGTTGCTTTATAAAGTATAGTAAGAGTATGTCTATCAGCTCCCCAATTTGTGTGAGAGAGTTTTTTAATTATAGGTTTAATGCTCTTTGCATTTCGATTTTTATGTAAGTTATATGGGCTTTCCAGTTGAGGTGTGCATCAAATATCAAACCTAAAATTTTGGCAGTTTGGCTAATTGGTATATTATGGCTTCTTATTTTTAATTCTGCTTCTTCACCTTTTTTCCAATTTTTATTTACTTTTATAAAAAATGACCGCTTGGGCTTTTTTCTATGGAAATCTAAATCCTACTGATGAGGCCCCACTCCTCTATTTTTATTATAGTTTTTTATTAATCATTCTTCTGCATGTTTTATGCGTGATGCTGTGTAATATATTGCAAAATCATCCATATACAAATTTACTCTTAATTCCAACCGGTAGCATGTTACTGATGTTGTAATTGCCAATGTGAACAAGGTACCACTAAGGACGCTACCTTGTGGTACTCCATTTTCAAGTGGAAATGTTTTGGAAAAAACTTTATCTATTCTCACCTGAAAAGTGCGGTCAGTCATAAAGTTTTTTAATAAATTTTAGGAAGATGCCGCGGATGTTATTATTATGTAAAGATTTTAATATTGCATACCTCCATGTAGTGTCGTATGCCTTTTGAATGTCAAAAAAGACAGCTATTGTAATTTGTTTTCTTTCAAATCCTCTACGTATATGGTCTTCCAAACTACACAGAGAATCTAATGTAGACCTATTACGTTGTGAACCAAACTGTGTAGGACTTAAAATTTTATTTTCACGAATGTGCCATGTAGTCGTTGCATTTAACCAGTTTCTCCAATAACTTGCATATACAACTTGTTAATGAGATAGGTCTATAATTACACATTACTAGCATCTTTTTCCTGGTTTGGGTATAGGAATTATTATTGCATTTCGCCATTTGTCTGGAAACAAGTTTTGGAGCCATAAAGATGATGTAAAATTTTAATAAGTATGATTTTGCCAAAGGTGCTAGGTGGCAAATCATCTCAAAGCAAACATCATCTCCTCCAGGGGCAGATTATTACTGTTCAAGTTAGAGCATATTCTAACTCTTCCATATTGAACTTTTTATTATAATATATATCTTCCTTTGTCTCAAAATTAAGTATAATAGACTCTGCTTTGTTTTTTACTTTTTTAAAACTGTTTGTCTAGATTTTCGTCACTACTTATTTTGGCAAACTTGCCCCAAGTATGTTACTTATTTCGAAGGGATCTAAAATTTTATTTCCATTATCTAATATAGCTTGTCTGGGTGGTCTAATTTTGTTTGTTCCATTTACTTTTTCTGAATTTTTCCCATACTTTTTGAATGGATGTTTCGCTTGTTATTCTGACACATAGGACCTCAAGATATTATTTTACCTTTTATTACTTCTTTTCTAAATTTGGCTGATATTTTTATTATATAAAGGTTTTAATACATCTATTTCTAATAGTAAAATTGTCATTTTTAATATATTTTCTTCTGTGAATGGTTTTGATTTATTAACTTTATTGAATCTTCTGTTTTGAGTATCTAACCTTCTTGCTAGAGAGTGTTTTTCTCGTACTAATTCAGTTGATCATCTGACCACCAGGGGGACTTTAAGTTTTTTATTATGGGGTTTTTGAATGAGGAATAGCTTTGTCTGCTGCCTTTTAATGAAGGACACAATGAAATCGTTCGTCTCATTGTGATTTCTCAAATAATCATAGGGCGGTATTTTATCGGTATGAAAGTAAAAAATGTCCCAATCTGCTTTTTGCATGTTGTAATGTGGAGAATATGGTTTTGGTTCATTATTTTAATAAGGATATTATTATGGGAAATGGTCACTTGAGTAGGAGTCATCACATATATTCCAATCTAGTCTGTCAACTATATTTGTTGAACAAAGGGGTGACATCTACTGTGGAAAATGTTCCATGGGTTCTGGAATAATATGTATTTACTTCGCTGTCATTCAGACAACAAAGATGATTAGCGTTCATTAAGTTTTCTATTTTTGTTCCATCTTTATCTGGAGTAATGTTGTTATAGTCCCATATTGAGTTATGCGCATTGAAATCTCCTACAATTAATATTGGATTCTTAAACTCTTTTATTATTTTCTGTAATTTGTTTAAATCATACTTTTTATTAGGCTGATTGTATAAGTTAATTATATCAAACACATTATTTTCTATTTTCACTGTTATTGCTGAAATTTGCAATTCAGTGTAATCTATATCTAATTTGTCGTATATAATTTTATTATGGACATATATTGCTGTTCCAAATAAATATTTTCATTTTCCTGTGATGTTGTAGCTAATAGATATTTACCTATTTTTGGAACACGTTTTCCTATGTGTTGTATACATATAATCATTGGTTCATGTTCGCTAATAAGTCGTTGGAATTCCCCTAAGTCCATTCTCGTTAATAATCCATTTATATTCCATTGAATTATATAACGATTGAATGGTGTAATATAAGTGGTCAAATTACCCTAGATTATTAAAGCTGATATTTTCTTAAAATTTTTTATAAGTTAATTTGTATTTTTGTAGGTCTTGATTCATTTTTTGTTGTAGTTTGAATCTTACTTTCGTTAACTGTTACTTTTTTACTATCTTGATTTGATTTTTCCATTTTGATTTTCTTTAGAATATTATCTACAACACTGATGTGTTTCTCTTTGTAATATTCTAAGTGTTCAATACACATACAACCTTCTTCATGAGATTTGATGTTTGTTTTTTCCTTACTCCTATTCCTCATGAAATTTCTTATGGTGTTGGTTAGGCTGTCTTTAGTTATAGTCTTATTTTTGTGGCACATTGCTATAAAGCATTTACTGCAGCCGCATGTATCTTCATGTTTCTCAGTTTGTTGTTTTTCCTTGTTTTTTCCTGTGGCGCCTATAATTGGTGATGGTTGAATTTCTTCGTTTCACTGTAGTGACCTGTATTTTGGTTTTCCATTTCATCTGACTTTTGTGATTCGGTTCCTAGAGGTACTATTGTTACTATGGGAGACAGTGGAATATTAGTGTTTTGTTTCTGAACTTTAGCTTTCGGCGAGATTGGTGGGTTATTTATCTTTTTACAGACTTGTTTGGTGGAATTAGGTGGGGTCTTATCCAGTTGCCTCTTTCGAGTAGTATTATCTGTTTTTTCACATTCTTGTGATTTTAATTCTTCTTTGTTTTGCCTCTATGTCATTATCTATTTCAATTTCCGATAAAGAGCTAAATCGATTTTCCACAGTCGTAATATTATGTATGTTTGAAGAGTTCTTTTCATCTGTATTTTTTGTGGTGGTATTTCTTTATTTCTATTATTATCATTTGTCTCAGTTTCTGGTATTGCTTGACTTTGAGGTGTCTGCATACCTAAATTTCTTAGCTGGGTCATTTAATCCTCTCACTTTCAGTTCTAACTTTGCTTCTCTTATCGTCATTCCAGTTCGTTCTTGTAGTAATTTAAGTTCTGTATTGTAGATATAGAACGCACACAATTTAGAATCTGGCATGATGTTCTAATCCACAATTTACGCATTTGGGTTGGCCACAGTCCCAGCGTGTTTTATGGTCCTGCGAGCTGCAAAAGGCACATCTATAAATATTCCTGCACTTAATTGCTGTATGACCATATTTGCAACAGTTCTTGCATTGCATAGGTTTAGGAACATAAGGTCTTAGTTCCCTATTAATCCTAGCATTTTAATTTTTAAGGGTAAGGTTTGGCCACTGAACTTTATCTTGGCTATTTTGATAGTTTGACTTTTGTCTTTCCTGCTTGGGACCTCATATACTTCGCAGTCTTCAACATTATTGTACCTTTTCTTTAATGAATCTAAAAGCATTAATCTATCTAATGTTTCATCCTCAAGATTTGGTACTACTACTGTGCCTTGCACACTGTTCATTGTATCATGCCTTGTAACCTTTATATTTATGTTCTATATTTTTTATACATTGATAATTTTCCGATTGGTTTTTGGTTGTTGTTTCAACCAACCATTCCCTTTTTTTAATTTGTCTTATGCTCATCTCTTGCGA
>NC_061096.1:1114962-1153820 GCF_015104395.2 Macrobrachium nipponense
GCATTGAACATAAATCAACGGAAAGAAGGATAAATGATTAAACAAATATAATAAATTAAGATTAATTAATATGTTTAAAAAGAAGATAAAACATACATGAATAACAGAACTACAACAAGGGAAGACAGAAATGAAAGAATAATAATTGGTATGATCAAACGTTATATTTGGAAAAACGCAACAAAAAAGGAAAGGTGTCAAAGGGTGTAAAAGTCCATCTGAGAACCACTGAACTCTGCATCGCTGCAGGCAAGTTTCTTTCAAACATCAGAAAGAGATGGTTATTTGTTTTAATATTTTCATTATTTCTCTTTCTTTTGCTCTTTCAATTTAGAGATATTCTATCTAGAACTGCAATCTGCTTAAGAATCTAAAATTACCAGTAAAAGTCAAGAGGAAAAGATCCAATAAAGAACTGGCTGCAGGCAACAAGAGTCGACTCATCCAACACTGGCTCAACCTTTCAAAAGTACCACCGAACGCCCATAACTCTTCACAACAGAGCTCTTGGTCGCTTTTTTTTTTTTTTTTTTTTTTTTTTTTTTTTTTTTTTATTATTAGAGAGAGAGAGAGAGAGAGAATCTTCAATGGAGATTTATAGTTTACCTCTCTTTGCACCGATCCATTTACACTGGATAGAGAACATTTTTAGCAATTAATATAGTATGAAATATATAAAAGTTTCTCTCTCTCTCTCTCTCTCTCTCTCTCTCTCTCTCTCTCTCTCTCTCTCTCTCTCTCTCTCTGTGTGTGTGTGTGTGTATAGAATTCATGCAGTGTAAACAACATTTTCAACGAGGAACGCAGTATGAAATAAATTCAAGACTCTCTCTCTCTCTTTCTCTCTCTCAACACTAATTTCCATTAATATAGTTTCCTATCTTATGTTCTATTTTATTGTAGGTTTCATTCATTTATCAGCATATTTTCCTGCCATATTTTTTAATAATCACTAAAGTAAAATAATCAGGTATGGTGTTCCTTGTTATGTGGTCACTCCAACATCGAATAGCTTCATTACCACTATTTTGTTCAATTTCCTCTGTCTTACCTTCCCAGATGCATCTACATATCCAGAATGTATTATTCTTTGCTCAAAAGGCAGCTTCAAAAATCACCCAAAATCAAGTCTTTTTTGCCTTTGAGCATCCTGGGAGGGCTATCTTGACCTCACGTTATCTTTGCATTATGTAAACAAACGTTCCTCCAAGTGATCAAGATTTTGTGCTTAATTTTGTTCTGTTTGACAAATGTATTTTGTCAAATATCAAGGGGAGAGAAAACTCCTACCAGATGCGTCCCTGGGTGGCGGATAGGGGAGCCCCTGTGAAATAAACTCTCGTAAGGCTGCTCTGAATATATCGAATAACGGGCCGTGAACCAAACGACTGAATCACCGACGGTATATTCAGTGATAGGTAAGGGCAGGCCTAGCCAGCCGCTAAACTGAAGCTTTATCGCTCGAGCAAAACTCAAGGATCTGTTGCCAGACGTAAAAATAGCAACGAAACTGGAAACGTTATTTTCAGATGCGGTATCTTAAATATTGGCACTTATTTTAATATAATAATTAAGATGAAATATTAGATATGATAAAAGAGAGATAAAAACTGGATCTATCAGAATGGCTGAAACTTGGCCTGGAGGTAAAAGCTCTGATCAAGACTTGGGAGGCGGATACGTACTGATCTATTGTTGATTAGATGCTGAAATTAGAAAACGTGGTGTTGCTGTAATTGTAGGCCACAAACTTGCCCCTTGTATGCAAAAAGTACAGTTAGTGACATCAGATATATGCCCCACAACATATATCTGATGTCACTAACGGAGCCCCCTCGAGTAGGTTCCTTCACGTGGTGAGGGGGTAAGGGATCCTGCCTTCACTCCTGTGAGGCCGGATCCTGACGGAACGCCTACAAACTTTTGGCAATAAATGGTGTGGACATTTCCACTTTCGTCTAATTTAACTACTAAGGTGAGTCTGAGAAGGGATCGTTGGTTAGGAAGGGTTGCATTTGAAGCTAATAGTGGGAGTTGTGGTGGTTGAGTCACCACCTGATATGGTTTGGACCTGAGAGTAAGTAATGGGATTTTCCCACTTGCTATCTTGAGGGCGGAACCATCTCCAGGGACTGGCTCATCGAAATCCAGGGGGAGCTGGTTTTCTGGGGTGGGACTCCTGGCTTTTGTCCGGAAGCCCACCAATACGTTTGTGGTGGGGAGTTGATTCCCATTAGTGGAATCAGAGCTCCCAGCAGGCGGATTGGCTTATACCTGGGCCACCACAAAGTATTGGTGCTATCCTGTATGGGTAGGGTATGGGGTGGACCATTGGGAGTCAACTCTCACTAGTGCCATTGGTGGAGAATGTGAATACCTGAGTGACTCACGATACTTTCTTGATATAACCAAGTAGTAAGAGTTTTATTTTTTTTTTAGTAAACGAAATATGGATCCGGACTATGAACCCACATCCCCTGGGAAAATGGACTCACTGGCACCGTTGACGACTTCTGGCTCAAACAAAGACCATTTCTTTTGAACCCCCCAGATGCCAAATAATAGTAGAGTGATCGCAAATTTGAAATTTATTATACATATGAAAAATATTCCACTTCGTGTAAATATGAGGATATCTCGACCATCTTTGAACATGTTTGGCAATATAGCAGAGATTCGTATGAACTTTCTTGACACAGAAGGAAAATGGGAAGCTTGGGTAACATTTGATAAACATGAAGATGCTTTTAAAGCAACCTGTAGTATTGATACCTTGAATGTATGTAACTCATTAGTTAAAGGAGCCTTGACGGATAAAGCCCCAAGAAACTTAGACATTTATAAACCTGCAGAATGGAATCCAATCAACTCCAATAGTAGCAACGTTGACAAAATAAGAGTCCCCCAACCTCCTAAATGGCTGGTAGTTAAAGCCAAGGAGGAGAACTTCAACTATTACAAGTTTTAGTAGGTACCTTCAGCAAAAAAATAGGTGGCATAATGATGGTGACATTACTAGATTTGGTAAGAGCTCTGTAACTTTTCATGCAAAATCTAAAACTCAGTCACAGATGCTAACAATGATGAAAGTTGATAACAACGATATAATAGAGAAAATTAGTCCTCACCTAAATTTTAGCTATGGAAGAGGTGTTGTTTTTGATAGAGACTTGTACGAGTTTACTGAAGAAGAAATTTTAGATATGTGTCCACCAACTGTATGGAAAGTGAAAAAGGTCCCAAATGGCAACATGATGATTTTACTTTTGAAGACAGTAATGTACCATCTCATATAGTAATAGAAAATGAAAAGAGTGCGAGTTAGACCTTTCAACCAAAAGCATTACAGTGTTTTAATTGTTTTAAATTTGGTCATCCATCTAAAGTTTGTAAAAATAATAAGATGTGTAATAATTGCTCTGCCCTAGAACATGGCCCATGCTCATAGATACCTAAATGCATTAATTGTCAGCTAGAGCACAAATCAGTTGATAAAATATGTGAAGAATTTAAAGTTGAAACAGCAGCAGTTAATAAAGCATATACAGAGCACATCAGTATTGGACATGCAAGACGACTCTTGGGAAGAGTCAAGAGTTATTCTAAAGCCCTTACTACCACAAGGGCTCCACTTCAATCCATTACTCCTTCCTCCATCCTCAATGAAGGATGCCTCAGCCCCTGTGGTTCAAACATTCCACCACTAGGGCTCCACTCCAATTCTTGCTGATCCTTCTTCATCCTCAATAAAGGATGCTTCTACTCCTGTGGCCCGACATACTGGGCCAAGTGCTCAGCCTAGTAAGTTAGAGCACAATCGGCAAAGACGGATAAAATAAACGTTCCAAATAACAAACTGGATATCTCCCTCAACCTCCCTCTACTCCACCTTCTGCATTATCTCAGGCAGAATCTCTGCCTGATTTAATGGCATTAGAGGGAAAAAACAAATGAAAAGGGTTAAGAACCCTCAATCTTCTCCCTCCATTAACTCCAACAAAAGACAAAACCAAAATCAATGAGCAAACTGGCGAAGAAAAACAATCGTCATCAAAATTTACAAGCAAAGTTCCCATCACTAAGCATTCAAAAATGACCTTGAATAGAGGACTACCCTCCAAAACCTAGACACCTTCTCTTCAATTTTACAGTGGAATTGTCAAGGACTTCGTGCAAAATATGAGGAACTTAAAGTGTTACTCTATAAATACTCCCCTATTGCTGTATGTTTACAAGAAACAATGCTTGATGTCCACACACCTTGCCCTAGAGAGTATATATCATATAGAACACAATATAATTGGAAGTGGGAAGACATGGAGGTTGCCTTATTTATGTTCGCAGGGACCTTCCTCATTTTCCAATCCCACTAAATACTCCTTTACAGGCTGTTGCGGTTCAAATTCACCTAAGACGAAAATACACACTCTGTTCCCTTTATCTTCCACCAAACAATCCCATCACTCGAGAAGAACTAATTGATTTACTTCATCAGCTTCCACGACCATTTCTTCTCATGGGAGACTTCAATGGCAGACATCCTTTATGGGGAAGATGTGACATCAAAATCAAAAAGGGAATATTATAGCTTCCATAATAATGAAAATGAAGATTTAGGACTTTTAAAACACTGGAGAACCACTATTACCATATCCAGACAGGTACAGTCTCATGCTTAGACCTTACAATATCTAGTTCCAATTGCACGATGGATTTCAGATGGAAGACGAATGATGACTGGCAAAGCAGTGACCATGCTCCCATAATAATAAATTCAATGATGACCCACCAGTTCAAAGATCTCCACGGTGGAATGTTGAAAAAGCAGATTGGAACAAATTTCAAGAACTAAGCGAAATAGAAAGTGACGCAAATGACTTCCCAACGGCAGATGATGCAATCGATTTATTAAATGGGACATTCCATACAGCAGGTATACATTCTATACCAAAAACTACAGGTCTTTTCAGGCGACGCCCAGTCCCGTGGTGGTGTAAGAGCTCGCACTGTTACACCGAGTCACAAGAAACATCACTTACACGTTATCGTAGACACCGAACTATAGCAAACATGATAATATACAAACAGAATAGAGCACGTTTTCGAAAGGCAATGAAAACTGCTAGAAGGCAGTCATGGGCGTCATTTGTATCGTCCATTAACGCCACCGAACACCTATCTGCAGTATATGGAAGAAAATAAAAAAGATTGCTGGGAAATTTACTCCTAGTCCTCCCCCAGTACTTAAAGTTAATGACAACCTCATCACCGATGCAAAAGATGTAAGTGATAAACTCGCCGATCATTTTGCCCAAGTTTCAAAAAAATCTGACAGTTCCCCTGGATATCAATATAGAAGAAGAGAAGAACAACTGCGATTAGACTTTTCCACAGATAAGATAGAAGCCATATAATTTACCCTTTACAGAAAGGGAATTTGATGCTGCCCTGGCCAGCAGCACTAACACTGCCCCGGTCGGATGAAATTCCCTATCAAATGTTTAGGCATATTAAAAAAAATACAAAAAACTATTATAATAAGTATAATTAACAGATTATGGCATGAAAGTAGCTACCCAGTCATATGGGAATTGGCTTTTGTATTACCTTTTGTTAAACCAGGTAAAGACCCTTTTCAGTGGCTAGTTATCGACCAATAGCACTAACTTGCTGTTTATGCAAGTTGATGGAAAAAATGGTGAATACAAGATTTGTCTGGTATTTAGAGAGTAATGGTATTTTCTCACCCTCACAATGTGGATTTAGAAAGATGCACTCGCAGTAGATGTCCTACTGCAGCTGGAAACCTCCATATGTGAAGCATTTGCCTCCAAGCAGCACCATATAATATTTTTTTTGATATTGAGAAAGCTTATGATAACTGCTGGAGGCATGGCATTCTTAAGACAATTCATACCTGTGGTCTACGAGGAAAATTGCCCCTATTCATTAAAGCATTCTTGAAACGTAGATATTTTCAAGTTAAAGTGGGTGGGCAGCAACATTATCAGATAGAAGATGGCCAAGAAGAGGGTGTCCCACAAGGGAGTGTGCTTAGTGTCACACTTTTTGCGTTAGCAATAAATGGAGTCGCGTCTGTTATACCCAAGGATGTATTGAGTACCCTATTCGTAGACGATCTTTCAATATCTGTTGCTGCATCACGAATGTCAGTTGCAGAAAGGAAATTACAATTGACAATAAATAAGATAGTAAACTGGGCTGAACAACAAGGATTTAAAATATCGGCCAGTAAGACCACTGTTATGCATTTTTGCCACCTTCGGGGAGTACACCCCGACCCAGACCTTTATCTGTACAACCATAGAATACCCTGTGTTGAAGAGGTACGCTTCTTAGGCCTCATATTCGACAAAAAACTCAATTGGCTTTCCCATCTGAAACACATTAAAACCAAGTGCCTTGAAGCTTTAAGTATTTTGAAAGTATTATCTAATACCAACTGGGGTGCAGACAGGCAGACAGTTATAAAGCTACACAAATCACTTATTATTTCAAAATTACTTTATGGATGTGAAATATATTCTTCTGCTTCATCTAATCGTCTTGCTATCTTAGATTCAGTACATCATACCGGTATACGCTTGGCAACAGGTGCCTTTCGATCTTCTCCCATCTTAAGTTTATTAATTGATGCGGGAGAAATCCCACTAGAGTTATATCGCCAATCATCAATTATCAGATACTGGTTTAGGGTTCAGAGAAACCCCAACTCTAAAGCCTTTGAAGCAGCAAATAGAAATTCTTTCAACAACTTTTATGAAATCATCCAAGGTTTCCTAAGCCTTTTAGTTTGAGTGAAAAAGATCTTGGAAAAAATGAATATGTCAAGAAATCCTGTATGTCCAGTTAATTTACCAATTACCCCAGCATGGAAATTACCTGTAATTAAATTTTGTAAATATTTTAAAGGTATTAAAAGAGAAAAATCAGATACAGAAATCAGAGTATTATTTTTAGAACATGCTGCAGAGCACTCAGGCTCTACATTTGTTTTTACTGATGGCTCCAAAACTGATGATGGAGTCGGATATGGAGTTTTAGTGATGTTTTTAGTCGCAGAGGAGCACTACCCATCGTAGCATCGAACTTCACAGCGGAACTGTATGGAATTTTAACAGCATTGGAACATATTGCAACCCTCCAGAATTCCACTAATATCACCATCTTTTGTGATTCCAAAAGTGCATTACAGGCACTTGAAATTTTTAATACTGATCATCCAATTACATTGAAAATCTCACAGTGGGTATTTCTACATCAGCGTAGAGGGATTACTATATCTTTTTGCTGGGTCCCAGCGCATGTAAATATATATGGAAATGAAAAAGCAGACCAACTAGCTAAATCAGCAGCAACCAATATGATACCAAGACCAATTGCTGTACCATATAGAGACTTTTTTCCTAGTATATCAAAGTTCATTGCAAGATTATGGGAACCACAATGGAACGAAGCAGGACCAAATAAAATGAAAGAGTTTGCCACACGTACACACCCTTGGAAATATGAATCTATGCCTAGGAAATGGGAAGTAACGATATGCCGCCTCCGTATAGGACATACAAGATTGACACATGGGTATCTCATGAGTGGTGAATACCAACCTTACTGTGATGACTGTCTCGTCCCGGTGACTATTAAGCATTTGCTAGTTGAATGTCCTAGTCATCGGGAACTGAGAGAGCAGCACTTTAAAGACAAAAGAGACAGAGATGGTAGTTACAGTTTGACAAAGATATTGGGTGAAGAAGCGCAGCATGATTATGAGTGTGTTGTTGAATTTTTAAAATTAAAAGAAGTTGGGTTTTTTAACGAAATTTAGGTATTTCGCTTCATGTATGTGTGTAGTTTTTAGCTTTGGGTTTTTAGAATGAATGTATGGAAACGTGAATAAATGTATTTATTGCCTGTTTGTGTTCTAGTATGAAAGCCTTTGCCTCTGTGCAATTTTTTATTTAATCTTAATTCATTATTTATTATCCTATAAGACCTGTTTGGTCCAAGCTCGTGGCTTTTGGCCTTGACCTTGCATTTTATCTAATCCTTTGGGCCAGCCCCATTGGAGCTGAAGGTCAGCTCCGTGGCCTGGTTAAACTATTTTATAATAATAATAATAATTAAGCTTTGGTGGTGTTTAATGCGTAAGTAGCATCTTTGCGCTAGCTATAGTACAATAACTGATGCGGAATTTTAAGAGTTTTTATGGTTGTGTGTGGATTTTCCCAAATTGGTAGTCCAAATGGCTTCATTCAGCGTCAATGATCCTGGTAGTCACGACGCCAGATAATTATTAATTATTCATTCATTCATTCACTAACGGAGCGTTTGGATTTATATATGGAGGAACAAACAGAAGGCGTTAATTTAATGCTAGGGTATTTTAATGCCAGAGTCGGCTGTGACAGAATAGGAATCGAAAATGCAATAGGTCCATTCGGAGAAGAAACAAGAAATAATGAAGGCGAAACCCTGATCAATTTCTGCATGAGAAATGATTTAAACATCATGAATGGCTTCCTCAAACACCAGGATTCGCACAGATATACGAGATATCGATGGAATGAAACAACGGGGCAGTTTGATCAGAGATTAGTCATTGACTGCGTGGTCACGTCAGATAAAAGGCTCATTCGTTCAAAATGTAAAAGTGTTGCCAGGAGTTTCTCTTGACTCTGATCATAGATTGGCGATGGGAACAATTGGCATTCCTTCTGTAAGAGCTCAGGAATCAGAGAAAAGAAAGGATATAAAAACAGAAACCCTGAAATATCCAGATATTAAGATGAGATTTCAAAGTAAGTATACTGAGAACTGCAGCAGCTGGAGCAACGGGAATGGGAAACTAAAAGAAAGCGCCTTGGAAGTTGGAGAGGAAGAACGAAGTGGAACGAAGATGTAAAGGAAGGAGTGAAAATGAGAAATAAGAAACACAGGAAATGGATGAAACAGAGAAACCAGCAGACCAGAGAAGAATATGCATTCTCTAGAAATCAAACAGAATAAATTAAAAGATCACGGTAAATGCATGGATAGAGCTAGGAAGTGAATTAATGGATGATTTGAAGAATAACAAGAAAAAGGTATTTGCGGTTGCAAAATCGTACAGGAAGGATAAAGAGAAACAATGTAAAATAAAAGACGAGCATGGAAATATTATTGGCATTGCTTAAGATCTTAACGAAAAATAAACCAATCTTATTTTCAAAAACTTACTGAATATGACAACGGAAGAGAGAAATGAAAGAAGAGATATAATTTTCAATTTGATAGAGAAAATAGAGAAGTTGTGATTACATATCAGGGGTTTGATAATGCCTTAAAAGAGATGAAAAATGAAAAAAACACTGGGTACGATAATAAACCAATGGAATTGTTTAATGAGGTTCTGGCTGGAGAGTAAAGTTACAGAAGATTGGAGAAGACATATTTCTATGCCACTTTATAAAAGGAAAGGTGATTCAGGTAAGAGTGAAAACTATAGAGTTATAACACTCGTATGCCATCCAGCAAATCTCTGCGAGAGAGAATTTTAGAAAAGCGAGCACGTCGAACCCCAGGAGAACAACAACATGGATACAGAAAGGACAGAAGCAATTCAGTTTGAAAACTCGTTGGAATGCAATGATCACTGCACATAGCTTTTATTGACCTAGAAAAAGTATTTGACTCAGGTACCTAGAGATGAATTATGGAGATGTTTGGGAGAGGTGTTTGGACTGCACGGTCCCCCTGATCCCAACTCCTTGACGAGGTTGGGGGCTTAGGGATCCACTGCAGAGAGAGTATGCCCCATTACGCCTACACACTCTGCTGTGGATCCAACTAAACATTGGGACCTTTAACTCCTTTACTCCTCCTCTTATAAATTTTCACCCTTCCCTTCTTCTTCTTTTGTTGACGACCTTGGCAAGGTTTTGGACTATTGAATTGACTGCTCTTTTAACTTGATGGAGGGTGGAGTTGGACGGCAAGCCACTCCACCCGTAAAACTAGAGTACCTGACGTGGTCGAGCGAGGGGAAATTTTTATGTCAAGCCATGCCCACAGTGCTGGGTCCGATCTCATGGGACTGACGACCCTTAAGGCACTGTGGGTATGGCGTATATCCAGGTGAGTGTCCCAGGGTAGTTACCACTGTAGCAATATTTACTCCTCCCCCAGTTGGGCCTCCCTGGTTGAGAGGGACCTCCATCCTGGACGAAAATATATATCATTATTCTATGGAAACTACAACAAACCCCACTATGACTTCTGGCATGGCAACGGATTATCCCCAAGACACCCCAGTTAGAGAAGAGATGGATGGTATCAAAACTTGGATACCATATAGACCATCAAGAAAAAACAAATATCGTGTTGACCCAACCTTGACCCATTTCGACTCCCTCTTTGGTAGTGGAAGTTGGTCAAGATTCCTTACTATGGAAACCGAAAATAGAATATCGGCATTGAAATTGGAAAACTTTTTGTTGAATCGACATTCAACTGCAGAAATGTCATTCCGACTAATAAAAGACCAAACGTGGTTAATTGAAACCACAACTAGAAGCCAATCAGAAAATTACTTAACAATAAAAAATATTGATAATATAAAATGTACATATAAAAAAACATGACAACATGAACAGTGTACAGGGTACCATTGTACTCCCTGATGATGAAGAACCTTAGAAAAAAATATATTGCTAGATTCCCTTAAAAAGAGATATAATAATGTCCAGATTGTGAAAATTTACAACATAAACAGTAGAAGTAGTAATGGAAAAACACTCAGAATAGCAAAAATAAAATTTGACGGCCAAGAATTACCTTTAAAAAATTAAGATTATGGGCCAAAGCAGAGAACTTAGACCGTACGTTCCAAAACCACTACAGTGCCAAAACTGTAGCAAATATGGACATACAAAGAAAAACTGCCGTAATACAGCGGTATGTGCATATTGTGGATCTAACGAACATTCCACACAGTGGAAGTGCGGTGAGCCAAAGTGTGTGAACTGCGGGCAAAATCACCATGCAAGATCTAAAGAGTGTATGTATTATATATACAACACAGAATTAAAATTACTTCAAGAAAGAACAGGAATGCCCATAAAGGAAGCCAAGTTAGAATTAAAAGTCAGAGGAATGTATGATCCTGCTAGGAAACAAACGTTTTCTACTGTAATTTCAAACAATGATACAAAAAATGGAAAAGGATAAGAATATTAAAACCCTAACAGAAAAAACGGAAGGAAAAATACCCACTTTGCATAAAGAAAACAGTTTAGCAAAAAAACCAAGAAACATGCACAAATATTTTGTTCAAATTCTTTTGAGATATTAAAAGAAATAGAATCTCAAGATGATACATGTATCACTGAAATGTTAGAAGAAAGTTATAATGAACTAGAAGGTAAAGATAAAAAGAGACCCCTGGAGAGGACTCCGCCCAAACAAAACAAAAAACCAACAATCATTAGAGAATTGTCCGTTAAAGCAAAGACTAACTACCCATCGAAAGAGCACAAACAAGAAGTAAGAATATCCCATTGTCTCCTAAAATAGTAATAAAACCAATGGAAGCAACACCCCAGAACATCAAAGAAACAGCTCAGGAACAAACCATAGACGAAAATAATTACGTGATGGGAGAAGAAGATATTCTCCATCACCAATAATAGGAGCAGCAAAAAAAGCAAATGAAAAAAGAACACCACACAAAAACACATGTGGATGTAATAAATGTTTCATAGAATTATGCAACAAAAACAGAAATATAACAAAAGACAGTTTAACGAACACAATAAAAAATTTTATAAAATGTAGAAGTAGAGAGACTACTAGTTTGGACACTCACGGAAAAGGCTGTCTGTGCATTGGACATCTAATATCTTATAAAGAAAAACAAATAAATGTCGTAAGTAAAATTTTAGAGAAATGCAAATTGATGATCCACAAAGAGAAAATAGCACACTAACATAATATTTTCAACAATTACATTATACAATGGAACGTAAATGGCCTCCAGACCAGATTACATTTGGGAGAATTGCAACGATTACTTAAGGAATATGAACCTATGGTAATATGTTGCAGCATGTCAATAAAACAATAACAACTATAGGTAAATATACCTTAGTATCTGCATCTAGAGAGGAAGAAGGAAATCTAGGTACTGCTATATATGTGCATAACAAAGTATGTTATGACAAAGTACTTATAAACTTTACTGACTTGCAAATATCAAGTATTAAAATACAAATTAAAAATGATAATTATGTGATTTATAATTTATACAACCAACCAAATAAAAACTATGACATTGATAAACTTAAAGATTTATTAAACAATACAAAGGAACCTACATTAATACTAGGCGATTTTAATGCTCATAGCCCAATATGGGACTGTAATTGCACAAACTCAAATAAAGCAGGGAGGGTAAAATAGAAGATTTAATTGATTCAAACGACATTTGCTGTATAAATGATGATGAAATATCCACATATTTTTCAAGAACACATGGGACTTTATCCTCGGTGGACTTAACTCTATGTTCAACAAGCATAGTTGACAGATTGGATTGGAATACAGTTGATGACTTGCACACCAGTGATCATTTTCCTATATTGGTTTCCTTATTGCATAATAGTCCTGTAAAACATGTTCCTCATTATAACATTTTAAAGCAGATTGGGAACAATATAAAAAAGCATACTAAAAATATCCCACCATTTGAATATTTCAAAGACCACAATGAAACTAATAAATTTCTAGTTGGTTTTCATTAAAAATGCTGCAGATAAATCAATACCAAAGACCAAACCCCATCCAACAAAAACACAAAGTTCCATGGTGGTCTGATAGGCTAACAGAGTTAATAAACACAAAACACTCAATAGGGAGACGATTAGATAATTTGAATAAAAAATTCGCTAAAATAAATAAAAAATTTCCAATATTAGAAGGAACTTTGCAAAAAATGACTATATTATTGCTAGAAATTGATACTTTAAAACCTGTATATAACAAAATATCTGCAAAATTTAAAAAGGAGTAATTCAAGGAAGAATAATTTCTTGGAGGAAATACGTATCAGATCTCTCAAATAATACTCCCATACAAAAAATATGGAAAAAATTCAGAAAAAATAAATGGTACCCATGTTAAACACCTAGACATGCGATATTAAAAGATGGGAAGAGAATACTTAATCCAAAAGAAATAAGCAATATAATAGGAGAAAACTTAGCAAATGTAAGTAGTGATAAGAATTTGGATGAACACTTTCGTACGAAGAAAAATAGTATAGAATTAATAACAATAAATTTTGAAACAAGGGAAGATATATATTATAATAGAAAATTTAATATGGAAGAATTGGAATATGCTCTCTCGAGCAGTAATAAATCTGCTCCTGGAGGTGATAATATTTGTTTTGAGATGATATGCCACTTAGCACCTTTGGCAAAGTCATACTTATTACAATTTTATAATCATTTATGGCTTCGGAATTTGTTTCCTGATGAATGGCGTAAAGCTATAATCATTCCTATCCCCAAACCTGGAAAGGATCCAAGCAATGTTAACAATTACAGACCAATATCTCTAACAAGTTGCTTATGTAAATTACTTGAAAAAATGGTGAATGCTCGACTAACGTGGCACATTCGAGAAAATAAAATTTTGACTCCTACTCAATTCGGGTCGCAATGTAACAGGTCTACATTAGATTCTCTCTCTTTTCTAGAAGACCATATACGCAGAGGATTTGAACGAAAACAGGTAACTGTAGCTGTCTTTTTTGACGTTGAAAAGGCTTATGATACTACATGGAGGTATCCTATATTAAAAACTTTACAAAATAACAACATCCGTGGACATTTACCCAAATTCATCCAAAACTTTCTGACAAAACGCAGTTTTCAAGTGAGAATTGATGATGTATTGTCTAGAACATTTCCACTTGAAAATGGTGTTCCACAGGGAAGTGTCCTTAGTGGCACACTATTTACCCTTGCAATAAATGATATTAGTAAAAACTTTACCTACTGGAATTAAAAGCCAACCTTTATATGGATGATTTTGCCATCTATTATCAGCGTCTCGCATTAAACATGCAGAACGCATTATTAACAAAACTATAAGAAAAATAGATTGAATGGACATCATCTGTAGGATTTAAGTTAGCCATACATAAGACACAAGCAATCGCTTTCTACAAAGATAAAAGGTGGATGAAAAATGAAGAAATAGATTTGAAAATCAGAAGTCATAATATACCAATTGGCCAAACTGCAAAATTCTTAGGATTAGTACTTGACACTCATTTAAACTGGAAAGCCCACATAGCATACGTGAAATCAAAATGCAAAAAAGCTTTAAATCTAATTAGAAAATTATCAAGCACTACATGGGGAGCAGATAGACAAACCCTTACATTGCTATATAAAGCAACTGTACTGTCTATCATTGATTATGGCAGTGAAATATACGGCTCGGCCTCAGATACAACACTGAAATTATTAGACTCGGTTCACAATGAAGGTCTTCGAATATGCTCAGGAGCCTTTAGATCATCACCAACCTCTTCTTACAGGTTGAATGTGGTGAAACTACCTCTCTCTCTCCATAGAGAGTTAGTGACAATGAAGAGTGCCTAAAGATTCAGTGTAGTGATTCCCCAACAAAAAAAAAACTATTTGAATTTCGCGATACCTTTATTAACAATCATATACCACCTTTCCCAATAAGAGCTAGAAGAACTTGTTTGAGTCACTTAATATAAGTTCACAACTACCTTCAATAGTAAAATTACCGCCTCCATGGAATATGAATAAGATAAAAATTTGCACTAACTTAAAATATTTAACAAAAGATTACTCGTATACTCCAGAACACCATAGACAACATACAATAGAGCACATAAACCGAAAAGGTCCCCATTACGCAGTATATACAGATGGATCCAAATCAGAATACGGAGTGGGATATGCTGCAGTGTCCAAGGACAAAACATACCAGTTCTCTCTTCCCAACGATGCTTCTGTATTTACAGCAGAGTTATGTGCAATAACATCGGCCATAGAAATAATCAAAGAACACCCCTTTAATAATTTTGTGTTTTGATTTATCTAGTTCGACTCTAGAAGCGCTATAGAAGCCATTAAAAGTTACAATCCCAGAAATGATATTGTGCAACAGATCAAGTTTTTACTCCATAAATTATATAATAAGGGAAAAAATATTGAAATATGTTGGATCCCTGCCCATGTCGGAATAAAAGGAAACGAAGAAGCTGATAAAGCAGCCAAGGAGGCAGTCCACATGATGAGATCAAGTATAAACATCCCTATTAGTGACTATATAGCTCATTTTAAACAATCATTGTAAATAAATGGTAAAAATATATGGAGAGAGGAATCAGAAAGTAATAAACTAAAACAAATAAAACCTGAAGTTAAGAAATGGAGCTCCATATATCAGAGAGAGAGACACACAAGTAATCCTGACACGTCTACGAATAGGCCACACTCGTCTGACACATGGGCACTTAATGAGCAGCCCACGTGACCCTGCTCCAGAGTGCCCACAGTGCAACGGTGTTGATAACTGTCGGACACGTGTTGTGTGAGTGCCCAAGGTACGACCAGCAGAGGCTATCAACCTTTGGTAATAAAAGAATAAAAGAAATTTTGTCAGAATCTTTCTCATTTTCAGTGGTTCCCGTTTTAACGTTTCTAAAGAAATCTGATTTAATTAATAAAATATAATAACCATACAAAAACCTCAGAGTAATTAATGAATTTTAGATCAAATTCTTAAGATTTTATTGAATTGTTATTAATTTTAATACCCTTTTTAATAAGTATGTATGGAATCGTGAGTAAATGTATATTTATTGCGTGTTTGAGTTCTAGTATGGAAGTCTGTGCCCTTGTGCAGTTTTATAATTTATATTATACTTCATGACCTATTTGGTACCGGTCCTGGCCTTTAGCCTAGACCTGGCATTTTATCTAATCCTTCGGGCCAGCCCTATGAGAGCTGAAAGTCAGCTCAGTGGTCTGGTTAAACTATTTTTATAATAATAATATAATGGGACTGCACGGTAGGCTGGGGGCTGCAATAAAGAGCACATACGAACCATGCGTAAATAATGTAAGAACAGGATACAAAAATAGTGAATGGTTTAGTGTGACAACGGGTGTCAAACAGGGAAGTTTACCAATTGAAGCAACTGTCTTTACTGCTGAGTTAACAGCAATTATATTGGCAATCAATCAAATAAAATTGTCGAATAATAAACTGAATACTAAATTTGTAATATATTCTGACTCAAGAGCACAATTGAATCCCTCGAGAGTTATTCACATAAGAACCCTTTAGTAAAGGAAATTAAACAAATCCTCAATAAATTATATTCACGTGGGGTTAACATTGAAATATGCTGGATTCCTGCCCATGTTGGAATCCAAGGTAATGAAAAGGCAAATGAAAAGGCCAAGTCTGGGATAAATTCACCAATTTTTGACAATAAATTGCCTGCTACAGATTATATAAACTCAGTGAAGCAGTGCATAAAAACAAAATGGCAAAATCTTTGGGATAGTGAAGCAGTCACCAATAAATTAAAGTGCATCAAACAGAAAGTAGACTTGTGGAATACATCAGTACAAAATGAAAAACGAGCTGAAGTAATATTAACAAGATTACGAATAGGCCACACAAGACTAACTCACGAGTATTTAATGATAACTCCACAAGGGAACATCCCTCATTGCAATGTCTGCAATACAATTTTAACAGTAAAGCATATTTTATGTGATTGTCTAATTTTTAATAGAGAGAGAAATTTATATTTAGGCAATAAATCATTATCAGAAATACTATCAGAATCAGATCATTTTTCTTATATAAGAGTATTAATATTTTAAAAAAAGACTATTTGATTAATAAGATTTAACATATACCGTTTTAAATAGATGACTTTTGTCATTTTTTATCTATTTCAGTCTTTTAATAAGTTCAATTCATATTTTTAATTCCAACCTCATATATCACTTAACAATCCCCTCATTTATCATTAATTTCTTATAATTCATTAACTTCATTCCATACCATTCCATGTTTTAGACATAACATTTTATGAGCGTACTTTTTAAATAATTTCCTCCCGAATGATTTCGGGCCAGCACTGTTAAGAGTCTGGTTAGACTCATTGGGCTGGTAAATCTTAACTTTATAATGAAATAATAATTTTATCCACTTTTGTTCATCGCTTACATTGACAAAGTTATAAAGGACTATAAAGGAAGAATTTTCACTTCAAAGGACATTATGCTTTTTTGCAGATGATATGCTTTTTGGACATAATATGACCAAGAGGAATTAGGAGCACTGGTATGCTTAAATGATTATTCAACAGAAGCGGGACTAAGAATGAATATAAGGCAAACAGAAATATTAACAGTCGGCAGACAACCTCAAACACCAACAAACATCATCGTGTCTGTTTACAGAAAAGGGCGATAAGAACAGAGAGGAAATCACTGGAAAAAAAAAAAAATATAAAAGATGCTCTGGAGCTCTTCATCCAATGATGAGAGATGCGTATGTACCGAGAGAAGTAAAGAAAGCTATATTCGAGCGATTGTCAACACCAATAATGACATACTACGAAGCGGAGAGCTGGACAATGACAACTAAAGACAGAAGTGGGGTCGAAGCCTCAGAGATGAAAAGCCTGAGAACAGGAGTAAACAAAACAAGAAGAGATAAAATAAGAAAAGAAAATGTTAGGAAATTTGTAGGATTGCCACCTATGATGAACAAGATTGAGAAGGGGCAGCTGAGATGGCTGGGTCATCTAATGAGAATGAATGGAAATAGAATTGCAAAGAAAACATGGAACTGGATACCTGAAGGAAGTTCCAAAGTCCGTCATTATTTACGTTCAGTAAAATTCTGGAGTTCTGGATTCTGGAAGAGCCTCAAGCAATTGACTTCATCATATTCCCTTGCACAACTTTTCTCTCCTTCCAAAATTAGTTTATACACTTTCGCAAAAAGACACAGTCCAGGAAATGATAAATGCAGTTCTTGAAACTGCGTGTGACAGTCAATGAAAAAAAAAAAATGAATACATGAAACTATTGGCTGTGAAAGCTTTTTACGACATAGGACTATTTTAAGTGAAATGAAGTTGTTGTAATCATTATTTAGAAACTAAATAGTTTCAAAATACAAAAGTGTCCGGCATGAGTGGGGACCCTCTATTTGCTGTCATTCCGAGGTAAAATTTTCTGAAATGAAAATTACTGTCATCATAAGATTTATGATTTTTATCTTTAGTTAATTTCACCGTTTTTTCTTTTTTAATTTCCTTAAAATAAACAGACAGATGACACGTAAGAAAGAAGCATGGAATGATAATACGACACATAATCTAAAATGTCAAATGAACTCCTATCTCAAAATATACAAATTCAGTACATCCTCACCCACTCACTATAGCGCAAAGCATGTTTTAGCCAGAGACAATACCACGACCAAAGCATAAAAACATGAGTTTTTCGTGTATCTGGAACAAAATGATAAAGTTGTAACATCACAAGAATTAACATCAACACATCAGTGAAACTTTGAAATATGACTCTAGGGTTTTGATCCGAAATAGAAATCGCAAATAACTCATCTCTTGATCTTTGTAGATTAGAATTTAATTTTGTCATTCAACTGAGTGACAAGACCGGATTTCCAAGTGGCTAAGCTGGAGAAAAATACAAGAAATTACAGTGCATGCTCTGATAAATTAGGACAATTACCGTATATCATACCAGTTAACTATTAGGCTTATAATTAACGATATTGTTCGATTTGGAATACGTGAAGATAATCCTCTAAGTAATGATGGTGACAACAAATAGGATTCTAGTTTTCTCTCTGGAAATAAAAAAAAAATTAATCAACTTGCATTACATCTATTACCGCGTGATATTTCCCATTCTAGATCATTACAGTTTGCTTGCAGATAATGTGGACAGAGAGAGAGAGAGAGAGAGACCTGACACAAATCCACCAACTTATATCTCAGCCATTTAACTCTTCAACCAACTAAAGGTCTCTTATCGGATCAGTCAAAGAGAGTATCTCTTTAATGCCCCCTGCCAAGATACTGCCCAAGCGACTATGAATCTGGTCTCTTGTGTCACTTGGGCATAGAGCCTGGGCATTAGGACTCTCAATAAGTGAAGACTGAATCACGTTTAGTGAATCAGACCTGACTTCTGCTATCTAGATTCGCTTTCAGATGAAGCGAAGGATGTTTACGACAAATCTATCATTTTAAGGATTTTGACAACACTGCTTCAGCGGTGCAAATTCGGAAGGTGTCTTCGCCGCAGAATTCGTTTTTGTCCTTGAAAGAAAAGTAATGCTTGAGTATTATTATTTTGTTATGGTTCAATGATGAACTAAATTTTTTAAAGTAGACACACCAAAATACTCGTAAACTATAGGCACTAAGGAAACACATAAAATAGTTAAGCAGTATATTAACAATATACCAACATACACTTGAGAAATTTCCCTCAAGTAAACATGAACACCTAAATAAACTCAAGAGGCTCGCATTAATTAACTGTCTGAGGTCCTGAAGAATAATTCACGACACTTCTAACAAAGTTATCGCATCAACAAAACAACCAATTAAAACTCCATAATGATCATCATCCTCTACGGACAACGTGGGACAAGGAAAGCAGGTAATCACTGGTTTCATTTACCTGAAGTTCCATATCTTGATCTGATCAGCAACCCCAACAGGAACCAAGGTTGGTTAATGACAGTGAGGCCATTACCTGAGGGCATCCCTGAGTTTGGTACAATATGATGTCTACCGAGAAAGGTTTCTCCAATGAGAAAGTTTATTTTTCTATGCCTTTGTTCTCTTCTCATGCTTGTTTATATCAGACAACTAATCACCGAAGGACAGGAGGAGAGAAGTTTGGCAGGTAGATAGAAACTCGTTACAGGAATGAATGAGGTGGTCTGCCTTTCCGGAAAAAGGAGAAAATGGGAATGCGGTTAGTAAAGGCCAGGAGAATATGGGGTGGAAATATTCCACGTTAAAACCGCTTTATGATACCGTTGGTAAGGGACTTGAAATTGTGATGTAGTAGTTATTTCTATGAATGATATTGGCCGACTAAAATGACAGAATTCAAGCCATACGGTAAAACTAAAGCATTTTCCCCTCTTTCATGAAGGTCTGTTAAAATACACATAACATAAATAGAAAATAACTACAATGAAAGAAATAATGAATTAGGAAAAGAAGCTGACTGAAATCTCTCATGAGATAAGGTAAAGCAAAAAACTTTTGAATTAAAAAAAGCGACATGAAAATAAGAAAAAACTTTATTGAAATAATGTATTACATATGAACACAAGGAACAAGAAATTGCATTTAAGTGATAAAGCCTGGTATGGCTTTATCAGAAATCAGCTTAGTGGAATTTTGCATCGAAAGACTGAGTGATTTATGAGACAAATGAAGCCTCAACTTAGAAGCGGAAAGCTGTAAAAGTTGTGCAGGCGATATTCTGCATATACTCGTCTATCTATCTATCTGTCTCTCTATCTATCAATCTATCTATCCCCTTATTTTTTTTTATCTAAATGTCTCAAAGATCGAAAATCAGATATCCATCTTAGTTTAGAGAAAAAAGTCTTAGGTCATATGAACGAGTCGTTTCCAGTATCACGATTTAAAGTCCGTCAGAAGGAAAGTATTCTTTAGTTAAAATTGCTTCCATATCACATCTAATTTTTTGTAGATTTTATGTGATCTTTTAATAATATCACGACAAATGAAACCCATTAATGTCTGCTAAAGCGGTGTAGAACTAAAGCTACATCTTCCTTTGTTCAGGTGTTGTGAGAAATGGAAAAGTCAATAAATGGCTGGATGAGAGAGACTTTGTTTGGAATTTTTCTATGGAAGCCAAATTTGAATCAATAAGGGAAGTGAATTTTGGATATTAAATAAACCGTTGAAAAGGAGTTGACAAGGACATTATGGCTCGGATTTTTTGTTAATTTCTCATCAGTAGTTGTATCATTTAAAAGTTCACTGATCTTTTCTATCAGAAAATCTTGTACATTAACACAATTTTACCGTCTTTATCTGACGAAGTGATTATAATGTCTAGATTGCGGAGAGTATTTATAGCTAACATAAATCTTTTAGGCAGGAGTGCCGTTAGGATGTTCAGAAGTATTCCCTTAAGACATATTTCGTCCTTCTTGTAATTGTTGTTAGCAATGAATTTATCAAAAGGTACTACTAGGAAGTCGAGTTTGTGTCTTTTATCAGGTTTAAGGGAAAATGGCAAACCTAAGTTTAAGACTATGGACTGGTTATTAGTTAAAGGGGACGTGGATACGTTCATGACTTTATTTTGTTGACCTAAACGGTTCCAAATACTATTTCCAATTAATAAGTTGCGTTTACGAATAAGCCTAATGTAACGACAAGACAGGTTATGCTTAGCCTGACTGATGGTTTTTCGGAGTGTGTAGATGTCGTCCTTCAGTTCTGTGGCTGTTCTTCCTAAGGTTTAGGAATTTCCATGAGACCTCCCTGGGAAGTTCTTTTCAGGTCAAACACCTATCTATCTACCATAGTCCCTGCTAAAAGATGAACATACACAAATATCAAGTGTTGATACTCAGGCTTTCCTAGTTAAATGTTTAAGGTAAAGGTCAGATTATCCCTTAAAGTGACTGAATAGAGATTATTTGAGGATAAAATCAACTCACAATAAAGTTATCATCATAGATGAATGATTATTTAAATTGAAATGAAATAGAAATTACGACAAAACAAATATTGATATAAATAAAAAGCTGATCGTACTAAATACCTTGAGGACTCACATTTTATAAGTGTTATGAAACACAATTAAATCGAGAACATAGGTTTACTAACTTGATAGTAAGTTTGCCGACGAATATATAATGTGGAGGCAAATGCAATGTCGGAAAAAGTGAATGTGTGAATAGAATCTTCAGTTTTGGAATATTAGGGTGAAAAATACTGAAATCTCTTTCGCTTTTCAGATGACTCAAAACACTGTCCAATTACTGTTCAGGAAGGACCCTAATCGTCAACCAGAAACACTGTAAACAACACCACTAAGAAGATGAAGAAGAGTAAATGAAAATTAAATTAATTAATATTGAAACAAAAGAAAATCTATTCTTACTAGGTTGAGGATGAAAGTATCTGAAAGTCTTTAAAAGAACACTGAAATAAATTGTGTGATGGTTTGGACAATATTTATATAAACATGTCAAAAAACGCTTTTTCTTTGAGCTCAAACAAATAACATTATTAAAATATTTCCTGTAAACATGTAGATAAGAACTGTTTACTCTTAAACTTAATTAAGAATGAATTAAGTAGATACACATGAAACACGATATCTAAATTTCTCAGCTCACTTCTCATCAGTCATTGCGAACCCCAATGAACCAAAGGTTTCATCACATGAGAACAAGGAGTCAATTGGAATGTCATGCCTTCATATAAGTGCGCGTGCGCACTAGTCGACACAATACGCTCATTAAGTGACAACTCGGTTAATTAGCAACAATTACGGAAGTGGGCCAAAACAATGGCGCCCGTGTTTCAAAACGTAGTACATAGATCATAACTAAAAAATATACAGTCGGGGAAAAAATGTGATTCAGTTCTGTCGAATTCGGTTTTTTTTTTTTTTTTTTTTTAATCCTGCTGAATTTATTTTTTAGTTGTTTGACAAAATATGTTAAGTCTTCTAACGAAGTTTCTTTGATAGGTGAACATCTGAGCAGAGAATTTTCAAATGCTAGTCTTGAATATTTTCCTCAATTTTTTCGGCTTTCTTTAATATGGAGTTGACTTGATTAAGAAATTGTCTCAAGTTTCCTTTACGTTAAAGGAAGGAAAATGACGAATGACTGTTTTTATTCTATTGCGTTTGAGCTCCGAGATTTTTCATAACATCTAACAAATGCCTTTAAGCTAGGCATTGTAGTAGACATGTGTGCCTTGTAGTCTTGTTTCTCTCTCTCTCTCTCTCTCTCTCTCTCTCTCTCTCTCTCTCTCTCTCTCTCTCTCTCTCTATATATATATATATATATATATATATATATATATATATATATATATATTGTGTGTGTGTGTGTATACATTATAAATATGTATGCAACTTTCAACTGTTCCCATTTATACGAAAACGTTGCTGATATTTTTAAGATAGATATATATATATAATATATATATATATATATATATATATATATATATATATATATATATATATGTGTGTGTGTACACATTATAAATATGTATGTAACTTTCAACTGTTCCCAGTTTATACGAAAACGTTGCTGTATTTTAAGATAGATATATATATATATATATATATATATATATATATATATATATATATATATATATATATATATATGTGTGTGTGTATACACATTATAAATATGTATGTAACTTTCAACTGTTCCCATTTATACGAAAACGTTGCTGTATTTTAAGATATATATATATTATATATATATATATATATATATATATATATATGTGTGTGTGTGTGTGTGTATGTATACATTATGAATATGTATGTAACTTTCAACTGTTCCCATTTATACAAACGTTGCTGTATTTTATGAAAGTCTCTCTCTCTCACCTGCACGGGCATTAAATCGCTCTAATATACCAAAAGGCATTAGAACCTATCAATGTTGTCTGTCTTTCCGGCGACAGCCCAAGAAGACAAGGCACTGATCACAGACTGCTTTTTTCTCTGACAAGAGTCCAGTACTGGCCAGAGATCACTCCAGGCCAGTCCTGATGTCTCGATACATTCCTTGTCGCCCCTAATATTTCACTTTCGTATTTTCTTTTTGTCTGTTGCTTTATCAGTATCGCTTGTTTAAGTGGAATGACACCGAATTCTCATGACGAATGATCGGTAATATTCAAATTGTTCGGATGGGAATTTAAAGACTAATATTATCAAATTACAAACTAAAGGCAATTATTATCAGAATAGGAATAATGGCTGATGCTTTGAGCTCATTTCCCTCATATAGTCGTATTTTCTTACATTTATTTCTCCCGTACTTCCCTAAATGAAACCCGGTCTTCGCCTTGACGAATATCTTGCAACCAACCCTCACCTTGAACAGTACAATACAATACCTGGTCTGGATTCATGACAAACGTCTCATTGGAGATGCGAGGAACTAAAATAGGGGGCAAACTGATGCCAATGATATTAGTGTTGCTTCGTCAGGCAAAATAAATCTCCTGGACAATAAAGTTTTAATCAAGTTCCCCAGGTAAAGATGATATTTGTATTGAAAGTCTGTAATAGTTAGTGACATATGTTGTTTCTTCCGCTTTGGCGAAAGACTGGTCTTTTCTTACGACTGTAGTTCGTAAGCATTACTAGTTCCTCTTTTCTTCTCTCCTACGTTGTATCTTAGTAAAGTGGTTCTTCTTAGAATAAGGGAGATGATTCAAACGGATAAGTTGATAACAGTACAACAACTTTATTTCTAAACTCCATTACAAGAGAGATAGTTCGGTCATGAGACCGTTCCGTTTGATCACTCGAATAGAACTGAATTCTTAAAGCATCACGTCGATAGCGAAACATTAGCTATCTCAGCGATTCACATAAAAAACATACGTAGTCCGCCGGCTCGGAAGTTACAAGTTTCCGGCGCAGGTTAACAGGTCAACCGCTTCCCATGGAAGGTGTTATGAAAAGTTAACAAATTCATGAATCGATGATGTTTTCAAACAAACGTAAACCAGGCTACTGCAGGCATTGCACAGCGTGATCTAGATTTGTGATAGTCACGTAGGACGCTCCTAATTCACCAATGACCCCTCAGGTCATGGATTCTATTTACAGATATGTAATTATCTGTTTCAAATAATGTATTTATTACACATATTGACATTGTTCATGGAATATTTGCTTTCAAGTTCGAAAAATTCTTCCCTTTGGATCCAAAAACTAAATCAAGCAGCCATTCTCTCTCTCTCTCTCTCTCTCTCTCTCTCTCTCTCTCTCTCTCTCTCTCTCTCTCTCTCTTTAATACATACGGTCTTATACACATACAATAACCAAAACCAGTAAACCAGTTCCATAAAGCGACGTGTGAAATTAGATTTTCCTTTTCAAACTCAGCATCTTTATTGAAAAATGTTCATTCTGCACTGATGCCTAATCTAATGTCTGATAACCTTATACAAGTCAAGTATATTTATGTCTAATATAAAACAGAATTCACCTACTTATGATTTTCTTACTTTCACTCATTTCTTAGATAATGAAGGTGTCATCAATAAACAAAAGTAATGTAAACGAGATTATTATTATTATTTTTTATTATTATTATATTATTATTATTATTATTATTATTATTATTATTATTATTATTATTATTATTATTATTATTATTATTATTATCATCCCTTTAAAAAATTTAGAATAAAAAAATGTTCATAAAATCATTATTATTATTATTATTATTATTATTATTATTATTATTATTATTATTATTATTATTATATTATTATTATTATTATTATTATTATTATTATTATTATCATCCCTTTAAAACATTTAGAATAAAAAAAATTTCATAAAATCACCAGAAGTTCCGCAAACATAAAGATAATCAAAACTTTTAAAAATCTTAGAAATACCACAGACATTTTTAAGTGAGTTGTAACTTCATAATTACATAAAAAAAGGAAACAAACCACAGTAATTTCTTATCTGGGAACACGGTAGTTTTGTAAATGCGAAACTTAATATATATTATGTCTGCATCTAATTATTAATGTAAGTAGCCATATGCAGGTGCAGTGTGAAGATTAATATTATGGTCGTTGCTAATTATTCTGGCTACGACCATAAGGATCAATTGGTTCAACTCTCTTTGGAGCTAAAAACATTAATTTAGATATGAAAAAATAAATCTTCATTCTGATGAAGTGGGGCGGTATCTTACTGTGCCATTGCATCAATGTAGACGATATAAATACACACACAAATGTATTTTATATATATATATATATATATATATATATATATATATATATATAGATATATATATATATATAATATATATTATATATAGATAGATATCTCTATATATATATATATAATATATATATATATATATATATATATATATATATATATATATATATTTATATACGTATGTATATATATATATATATATATATATATATATATATATTATATATATACCATATATATAGTATTATATATATCTATATATATAGATATATATATATATATCGTATACGTAATATATATATATATATATATATATATATATATATATATATATACGTATATATATATCTATTATATATATATATATATATATATATATATATATATATATATATATATAAATAAATTTTACATAGAATACAAATAAATAAACAAATCAAAGGCAAGAATTGCGTTGGGCTTTCCCTTGCAAAAAGATGCCCACCATCCATGGTGCCTCCAATTAGCTTCGAGCCGCTCCGACGTCAGAGGTCGAACCTCCACTTGAAATAAATTTGTGCCTCAAGAAATAAGTAAAAAAATCTTTTTTGATAAGTCGTATCATTGAAATTTATGAACGTCTGATTGTTTAGTATTTTCAGAGAACGGTATCAGGACGGAATGTGGGGGACGTTTGATAGCTGCTTCAAACGACAAATGGAAATTCCGAAAAAAAATGTGAAATAAAGCCATCCACAAACATTTATTTCCTAAAATTAGCAATAGTTCTATAGAATGTCACTACTGCCCAGTATACCCTCATGAAATTGCAAAGCAAATGTACGATCCTGAATTCTTATTTACATATACTTTCCACGAAGGAAAATTTATATATAAAATCATGGTTTTCCGTCTGAAGATGATCTTGAGTGACCCGATTCTCACCAGAAAGCAAATATTTAGCAAAATGTGGCATGCAATGGTATTGTGTCTGTTACGTCGTTTTAAAATAGATTGCCCGGCATTTTATTTACTTTTTAAATTCCATGTGTGTATCCATTTATTTATTTATATATAACTAAGGTTAGCCAAAACACAGACGCTGACAACTCGAAGAAGCAAGCAATAATTATTGATTCGGACGCACAAACCCGACCCCTTCCATTTTCATCTGGCTCAAGGTCTCTGTGTCTACGCATTTACGCAGTCAATCATAAAAGCTGTGTGGAAAAGCGATTTGGTCACATACGCACGCACACACACACACACACACATCAGCATCAGCAAAAAAGATTTGGATAGTCATAATCCAAACGAGTCATTCATTCCGAGAAAATGCCTCAGAGTCTCAACATGCAGAAGGAATATAGGATCAGAGGTCTTCTCAATATCGTGGCCATTGTTAAGAAATTGACAAGCAAACTATTATGGGATCCTTTCATAATGGTTCCAGTTAAGGTCTTTTTTGTCTTTCATTTATAAGATGGACATCTTTCAACGATTATTTTGGCAGTCTGAATTTTCTAAGGCATTTGATAAGTAATTTGACTAAAATACTAAAAGTAAATAAAGCACCGAATAATAGAAATCCCAATGAAGTATATTAATACAATAGATAAAGATTTTCCTCTTTTAAACCTGCCTCCCACCTGAAATACCTTTCGCGCACAGGTATTTTTTTGGTTTGGAGACTGCATCAACCCATCTCGTTCTCGGTGGCTTCACTGCCAGTCCTGGAATTGAGAGGTCGTTGGTTCGCGCCTGTCGATCGCCAATTCTATTATCGCTTAATAAATTCCCCCTCGGTTAAGCATATATGAAAATATATTCATTCTGAGGTAGAGCGAATTAGATATTAAAGGACATTTGTAGTTCGAGATATGTATATGAATCACGGTAATGTGATAGACTTTTATATATATATATATATATATATATATATATATATATATATATATATATATACACATATATATATAGACATATATATATATATATATATATATATATATATATATATATATATATATATATATATATATAAGTCATATCACATATCCGTGATTCATATACATATATCGAGCTACAATGTCCTTTAATATCTAATTCGCTCTACCTCGGAATTAATATATTTTTCATATATGCTTAACCGAAGGGAATTTTTCTCGATAATAGACTTGCCTGGACCCAGGTGCGAACCCACGGAGCCTTTCAAATCCAGGAACGTCAGGTGAAGCTTTTACCTACTACACCACCGCAAGAGGCTAAAAGTTCACGTCGCCCTCTCACCCTCAAATACCTTTTCGCGCTCAGGTAATTCGTTGGTTTGGAGACAACGTCAACCCATGAATTAGATATTAAAGGACATTGTAGCTCGATATATGTATATGAATCACGGAAATGTGATAGGACTTATAGATTGGCTACGTGCTGTCAAAAGCACTACAACGCTACCGGGTTCGAGGTGGGTTGATGTCTCCAAACCAACGAATTACCTGAGCGCGAAAGGTATTTGAGGGTGAGAGGCGACATGAACTTTTAGGTAAAAGCTTCACTGACGTTCCTGGATTTGAAAGGCTCCGTGGGTTTGCGGCCGGGTCCAGGCAAGTCTATTATCGAGAAAAAATTCCCCTTCGGCTTAAGCATATATGAAAATATATTAATTCCGAGGTAGAGCGAATTAGATATTAAAGGACATTGTAGCTCGATATATATAGCCTATAATATATAAGGTCTCAGAGATCCTCCTTCGTTTTATTTCCTTCGTGACATATATCTTTATTTATGGATTTATCACGTTCCTAACTTCGTGATTCAGTTATACATACATACATATATATATATATATATATATATATATATATATATATATATATATATATATATATATATTTATATATATATATATATATATATATATATATATTATATATTTATATATATATATAATATATATATATATATTATATATATTTATCTATATATAATAATATATATATATATATATATGTATATATATATATATATATTATATATATATATAATTCGTTTAATTCTATGGCTTTTTGGTTGTTGATCAACTTCTTATTAGTCTGACAAAATGTTCTAAATCTTCTTCGTTCTTCCAAATTCAGTTGGTGGACAAAAAAAAAAAAAAGAAACACAACACCACAGCTGATCCGTCACTTGTCGTGACCTCTTCAAAGTGTATAATCTGGACATTGTTGTTGTTGTTTCAGATTAAGCTGGCTTTATGCCAACACGGGCTCTTGCTCATGGACCGTCCTGTTGTTTTGATACAGTTTGCGGCGGACGGATATGCAGCGTCCAAACAATAATAATATTACAATAATACCATAATAATATAATTAATCATTACAATAACATTGTGCACAAGAAAAATTTTTAAAATTCATTTACAGTTATATAAGTTGCAATATAATGAAATCTATAATAGAACATCATTTCATTTGCGAAACATTGGAAACAAAAGTCGTGTGATGTGGTAACGAACAAAACAGAATTCGGAATGCAGGTACTACACGGATTACGGGGATAGGAACAGTGGGAAAGGTTGGGGTGGAAGGGGGGGGGGGGGGTGGTTATTGAGAAAACACGTGATTTAGGTGTTGTTTTGGTTGTTTTTTATGTTTGCGTTGTGTGTTGTAGGGCGTCTGCTGGATGGGAGTGATCTTTCTTTCTGCTTCTAGTTGTCTGTTCAATGTGAGTTTGTGCAATGAAATACAAACAGATTCAGCTATGATTAATCTAAGGCGACTACTATGTTCCTGAGTAGATGATATCTGTATTCTTTCTTTACCAGGTCTTGTGTCGTAGGTTTGCGGTTGTGATGGTCTGTGTAGCGTTGGTGGATTGATCCATAGTTTCTGAGGGCCTGTAAGCGTCTTTTGAGGGTTGTGGAAGTGTGACTAACATACGTTTTTTCGTAGGACTAGCACACGCTCTCTGTGCAGGTAAAGCGGTAAACGACGTTGGTACTACGTTCTTCCTTGTCTTGGTTCAGGCTGGTATTATTTTACATTATGAGAGAAGATGTCAAATTGAGTTTACAGTAATCCCGTACATTGATCTGTTCGTGATCGCCTTTATCTCTTCCTCGAATCTGTCATTATATTCAGTTTTTTGGGAAATGATAAAGTTCTTATCGTCGTATCCTGGTTTCCTGGTTTCGTTGGTGTAGAACTGTTCGATTCTTCTTCGTGTTACATCTTCGATCAGTTTATCTAGGAAGCCATTATTCGTCAAGAACTGTTTGACTCTCGATTTCCAGGTGGGTCTCTCGCGCCATGTGGAGCAGCGGGTTATGGCTCGTTTGATTTAGGTGTCCATCAAACGTAATTAAGGCATGAAAGTAATCTGCTTTATGGAAATTAAATGTCAGAAATCAAGTTGACGGCGCATTCGGATTAAGTCCGTCAACGTCACGAGTGTTCCCGCCTCTACATACTCGCAAAGGCTGTTTTTGTTTAGATTTTCTTTTTCTTACGTCTGCGTTCGTTGCACGAGCAATCGCCCTGAACGCATTCGTCATTTTTGCCTCCGGATAATCCGAAACTGATGTGAAGGCTAACATTTCTTCTCAAAAGATTCGTGTTTGTCCTTACTTTTTGTGTTGAGTTTTGATTTCGATACTCACGGCGTTGGAAGTTACCACCGGATGGAGAAATGGTTTAGAATTTCCCTTTTATCTAATTTGACTTTCTGACAAATATTCTGATCTTATCTTTGACTTAGATTAGTCATGCATTTCTTCTGCTTATAACAATCGTACATACATATACATACACATACATATATATACACATATATACGTATGTATATGTATATATATATATATATATATATATATATATATATATATTATATATATATATATGTGTGTGTGTATGTATATATATATATATATATATATATATATATATATATATATATATATATATATATATATATATATATACACACACACACAGACATACATACATACATATATACTTACACACGCACACACACACATACATACATACATACTGTGACGAAGCGCCAAGTATCTGGCTACTACACTTACCAATCAGAAAATAGTTACCTCACCACAGCCAGACGCCTGAACCTTCATCACAGATAAAATACGAATGAATACTCTAAAGGCAACAGTGATCCCTTAAAAACTTATTAATCATGTAAGAAATGAGACAAAGTTCATTAAAACAGGTGTGAGGTTATCTTATATGAAAGTAAATTAATTAAAGGGCATCACTACATCAACAACTTTAAAAGTTTAAGTATTTCCCTGGTACTAACTCTTCAACAAAGCTGAAGGAAAACAGCTCAATTACCACTCTATATTTCTGCCTTAACAAAATTAAATATACAGGTGAAAAAACAAAACAAAATTATTACTAAACTCAAAATTTATTAGTGAAATTCACAATCTCAAGGAAATCTACTATTACTTGAAAACAGCATAAAAGTTTAATTAATTTTTGAATTAATTATTAAAAAATTAAATAAAAATGAAATTATAAAGATTTAATTAATCCAAAGAATTAAATTATTCAAGTAAAATTGTAACTATTAAGCAACAATTAAAATTTGAAAAGAATTCTAAGTAAATGCAAAGTAATTCAGAAGTGTTAAAGTCAATCAAATTTGTAATGATTACCTTATGAAAACACTTAATTTAATGAAATTGTGAATGTGAATGTAAACACAGAAAAATGTGGAAAATGCCAAAATTGCAAAAATCCTAAAAAAACATTAATCACACAGAATAAATAAAAAAGAAACACTTTAATTAGAAAATGCATAAATGCACAAACAAAAAAAACACCAATATGTGAAAAAATGGTAAAAATTCCCCTGGAATAACTTGAGTATTTCCTGTATTTCAAGTCTTTTTAGGTTTAAGTTTAGTGCACTGAACTTATTAAAAAAAAAACTCTTACCTTGGTATACCAATTTTAGAAGGCCTTTTACCGAAATCACCAATAAACACTTACACACGAGGCGCCTGGTACACAATTTTACAACGTCTGTTCAGATTCCACAAATAAAAACTAAGAATTAAATAAAGATATAAGTTACGAGTGATCATTACAAAATCCTTGCGTTAATGTGAAACCAAAATTACTCATACGGGGAAAGAGAGAGAGAGAGAGAGAGAGAAGAAGGACCAACAAACGCATATGGTCTCTGATTTCCTAATGACATCTCTCTTTCTATGGGAGCTTAACTCACACAAGAGGGTATCTGACTCAAAATGCCTGAGTAGCGAGACTTCTAATTTGTTAAAAATTCTCTTTTAAAACAATACACAGAGAAAAAGTGGGATTACAATTATAAATAATATTCATTATTACATGATTTAAGACAATAAAAGTCTCTTAACATGAAAGGAATAATTGAAAGCACAGACTAAGTGACGTCACTTCCTATAGATGACGTATTCTTATATAGAATGTTCTAGAAACTTACATGACGCAACTTTACAGAAAAATGGTGAAATATTCACGTGGTTTCTCGACAAAGACACACAAGTCATGTACGCCATATGACTGACAGGTTCTGAAAACAAAGCGGAGAACTGGGGCTCTTTTTATCTCAAGTGATGACAGCAATTTCCTGCTTCACGTTTTGTGAATTCTGAACACAATTTGTTAGAACATATTAATCCTAAGCGAACTCTAAGCAAAAATATGGAATCTGAAAATATTTTGAACACTTTACAACATTTCATACAGTTACTGAGGGGAAATTATGCGTTGTGGAAGCAACAGCATAAAAACTCACACATACACATACACACACACATATATATATATATATATATACATATATATACACACCACACACACAACATATATATATATATATATATATATATATATATATAATTTATTATATTATATATATATATATATATATATATCTAATAAAAGGAGCCCATAAAAACACCAAAATGTAGAGAGAAAAGTACTATATTTCAGAGACTGCTGTCTCTCTCTTCAGGTATATGAATGAGAAAAGTTTACAGAAAAGGTGGTATTTATACCAAGAGATTCGTCCACAAGTAAGCCAATTTAGGTCACCCCCGCTGATAATCTTCCTTTAATCTTCTTAAGCGTTGGTTGAATGAACACTGCGTCGACGATATCTGATATCCAATTCCCTTTTGAGATGTTCATTACCTGCTTCTCTTTTATTAAGGCCGATTCCATCATTTGACTCTTGTACCGGCAGTTGCTGCTATAAATTACACGTGACATATTCCAGTTTATTCTATGGTTATGTTCATTTATATGGTTGAAAATAGCCGAGTTCTGTTGTCCATACCTAACTGACCGTTTGTGTTGTATTAATCTCTGGGGAAGTGATTTACCTGTAAATCCGATGTAAGATTGGTCACAGTCCTGGCATGGGATCTCATATACCCCAGAGTCTTTGGGAGATGTCTTTTGTTGGACGTTAATCAGGGATTTGGCTAAGGTATTTGGTAGGTAAATGCAAAAGGGTTGGATTTCCCAAGGGTGAGTTACTCTCTTAATCGTCTCCAGGTGGGGAATTTTTATTTTATTGTTGGGTGTGTCTCTGGTCTTGTCTTTAGGGGGTCGGTAGAAAATTACGTTTGCTTTTGAATTGCTTTCTCAATTATATGGTCAGGATACTTTAAAGATGAAAGTTGCTTGCGAATTAGTTCAAATTCTTTTTCCAGGAAATCTGGGGAGCAAATTCGTAAGGCTCTTAAGAATGACAATACTATCTTGATAGTATTGTCATGATAGCTAAAGTAGTGAATATATGAAAGTGAGAACGTTTGTTTTCTGTATATGGTAAATTTGTATTCTGTCGTGTCTCTGATTATTAAAACATCAAGAAAAGGAATTTTGTTGTCTGTTTCCCATTCAACTTTAAATTTGATGCTGGGCACTAATGCGTTTAATTTTGAGAGGAATTCATTAAAATTACCCCATTATTATCCCAAAATTTTAGTATGTCATCCACGTATCTCATCCACAGCATGTTTTTGGGTTTTATTGCATTTATTACTGTAGTTTCAAAGTATTCCATGTACAGATTGGCTAAAATAGGACTTAAAGGACTACCCATACTACACCCGAATTTTTGCTTGTAGAATGATTCCCCGAATGGAAATACGTTATTAGATGCACATAATTCAACTAACTTTATTATTTTGTCAAGTGCCAAAGGGAAATGATCTGAATAGGGGGATAATTTTTCCCTTAAAAACTGAAGAACGTCCTGTACTGGTACTTTTGTGAATAGGGAGTCTACGTCAAGGCTTAAAAGTTTTATGTTGTGAAGTGGTATATGTGCTTCTCTGAATTTGTGACAAAAGTCTTCCGAATGTTTGATGTGACTGGGAGAAAAAGTGCCTAAAAAAAGGAGAAAGGAGGCCAGCTAACCATTTAGAAATTTTGTAATTGAAAGCTCCGGCGCATGAAACGATGGGTCTGAATGGAAGATTGTCTTTGTGAGTTTTGGGAAGACCATAAAAGTAGGGTAATTTAGGATTAATTACTTTAAATTTCTCTAATAGTTCAATACTCTTTTTGTCTTGGCCAATTAATCTTACTTTCCGAAAAATTCTGTGGAACGTTCTGGAGGGGATATTTCGTCAGTTTTTCGTAAGTATTTGTGTCGCTAAGGAGCTGGTTGATTTTGTCGAGGTAGAAGTCTTTGTCCATTATTACAATTTTTTGCCGTCTTTGTCGGATCTACTTATTATAACATCTAACTTTTTTAGCGAGTGGATTTGTTCCCCAGATTTCCTGGAAAAAGAATTTGAACTAATTCGCAAGCAACTTTCATCTTTAAAGTATCCTGACCATATAATTGAGAAAGCAATTCAAAAAGCAAACGTAATTTTCTACCGACCCCCTAAAGACAAGACCAGAGACACACCCAACAATAAAATAAAAATTCCCCACCTGGAGACGATTAAGAGAGTAACTCACACCCTTGGGAAATCCAACCCTTTTGCATTTACCTACCCAAATACCTTAGCCAAATCCCTGATTAACGTCCAACAAAAGACATCTCCCAAAGACTCTGGGGTATATGAGATCCCATGCCAGGACTGTGACCAATCTTACATCGGATTTACAGGTAAATCACTTCCCCAGAGATTAATACTACACAAACGGTCAGTTAGGTATGGACAACAGAACTCGGCTATTTTCAACCATATAAATGAACATAACCATAGAATAAACTGGAATATGTCACATGTAATTTATAGCAGCAACTGCCGGTACAAGAGTCAAATGATGGAATCGGCCTTAATAAAAGAGAAGCAGGTAATGAACATCTCAAAAGGGAATTGGATATCAGATATCGTCAACGCAGTGTTCATTCAACCAACGCTTAAGAAGATTAAAGGAAGATTATCTGCGGGGGTGACCTAAATTGGCTTACTTGTGGACGAATCTCTTGGTATAAATACCACCTTTTCTGTAAACTTTTCTCATTCATATACCTGAAGAGAGAGACAGCAGTCTCTGAAATATAGTACTTTTCTCTCTACATTTTGGTGTTTTTATGGGCTCCTTTTATTAGATGGAATTCTGCTGTTACAGAACATTTTTACCGTCAATATATATATATATAGATATATATATCTATATATATATAATATATATAGATATATATATATATATATTATATATATACATACATACACATATATTAGGTTAGAGTGGGGTAAAAGGTTACTGTGAAGTAAAAGACCTCCCCCTATTTACTCGCTTATTTCATATCATAATAACTTAGTTGATTAGTGCAGCAACACCATCTGCCTGAAGCTTTCTGTACCAAAATGGGACACAGCCACCTCCCATTTTTCTTCTTTGGACACAAGCCATGTAAGTATGCGTGCTATATCAGGGATATCCTGTACAGACATCTTGTCAGCAAAGTCAGTACTTCAGCTACATATACTTGAAATGAGAACTACGCAATATCTTGCACTGCAATCCAGACTTGAAAAGTTAATTGGCCTACAGGCGGAGTTTGTCTCCAAAAAAATGGCATGTGGGCTAAAAGACCCACCACGCTTTGGGGCAAGAAGCCCAGGTTTTTTTTTGGACGTGTAATTAGTGGTGAAAGAGGACACACTACGACTTATTTGTGCAATGAATGCAGCTGGAGTTTATCTTCCTCCTATGTTTATATCTTTCCCGTAAAAGGATGACTCCACTATTTATGATTGGCAGCCCACCTGGATCAATTGCTAGATGCACAGCAAATGGATAGTCTGATGCTGATTGTTCCGTAGACTGGCTACATCACTTCGTAAGTGTGCCATGGATACTCGTAGCTCCGAGACAGATTTTACGATAAAATGCTAAAAAGAAGTTTTCATCAAATAGAGAGAGAGAGAGAGATATGAGGAAAAATTCTTCACTTTCTTAAAAAAATATTAACTACCTGTATTGAGCAGGAAAAATACTAAGTCTTTAAAAGTTATCATTTGAAAGATTTCCTTTTAACCACAAAGCAAATGAACTTAACAAATCAATTCGAAATAGTTCTGTACTACAAGAGTAGAGAGAGAGAGAGAGAGAATTATAAATCAAAACACGTATAGATAAAGAGATAAAACAAATGGTAGTACCATCACATAAATCACAGTACTTAAACCAAGATATAAGTATCATGATCTATGAGAAGAAATACAAACCGCTAATAATTCACATATCTATTCGAGTTGAACGCACCCGCATTTATATCGTTTCAATTGATGTCCAGAGCATTATTTCTGAAGCAAATTGCGACAAGTTTGTAATTTATGCTTTCGTTTGGGGCGCAATTTGATATATTGGGTTAATGACCAACAACGAACGAGAGAGAGAGGCGTTAGGTTGAGTTGAAGGTGAAGGATATATATAAAATATATATTATATATATATATATATTATATATTTATATCTATATATAATTATATATATATATATATATATATATAGATAGATGATAGATAGATAGATAGATAGATAGATAGACAATATATCTTTTCTTTATACGATGAGGAACAGAAACAACCGAATCTTTTTTCGTTAAAAATCAATTTATATAATAAAAATCGTTACTAACCACAGCCATGCATGAAATTAAACTGTCTTTTAGCAGAAAATGAAAATAAAACTGTAAACTTCTGCATTCTATCCTTTGGGTGAAATACCTAAATACCAGCATTCACGCACGACGAGAAAAAGAAATTAAATGAATATCACATTCAACTTCTTGCAGGGAGCTGTCAACTTGAAGAGACGCCGCTGCGACTTACTACCAAAGTTTACACTTGACTGACATCAGAAGTGTTCTGTTCCCTCAGGTGTCTAATGGATGCGCTAATTCTAAATCAGTGCAGTTCACTGTTCTTTGCCTGTTCTTCCTTTCAAGCGGAAAGGCGAAGGTTGCTTGCAATGGGCTGGGGCTCTTATCTTCATTTTTCTTTTTTTCTTTTTTTATTTCTTAAAGCTTGCGCTCTGTAATTGTAAACCTCTCGCTTGCCTGCTTTAGTCTCTGTCTGTCTGACTTGCTGGTTCTCTCTCTCTCTCTCTCTCTCTCTCTCTCTCTCTCTCTCTCTCTCTCAAACACACTCACACAGTACACGTTTCTTTGTGCTCATGAGCTTTGAAATAACCCTTTTGTGCAACATATTTTTGTTGGAATGTTATGTAACCTCTCTCTCTCTCTCTCTCTCTCTCTCTCTCTCTCTCTCTCTCTCTCTCTCATACACATACACACACGCACGCACAAACATAGTACCTGTTATTTTTGCTCATGAACTTTGAATGAACACCTTCGTGTAAGATAATTATCTTCTAATGAGAAGAGCCCTTCCTTATAGCTGGTGTTTGCTGGTGACGCAGCTCTGACTGGGAGTAATCTAGATGAAACTGCAGACTAGTAAGACTTTGAAATGTTGACACGAGGGAAAGGTTAGTTTTATTGTGCACTTGTGTGTGTGTGTGTGTACATCAACTTTTAACTGATTAAAAGACATTAAACATACACTTGCGCAGTTACTGACCTATTCCATTACATTTAGGAATGAAATTACGTATAATTTTTCTCTCGAGTCCTTCAAGCATGGGCGCCCGCACATTGGGGAAAGAGGGGGCACCCCCCCCTGCCCCTGAAATCCTGGAAAACATTTATATATAATATATATATATATATATATATATATATATATATATATATAACATTTATGATATGTAACTACATCACTTTGTTTTTCTTCCATTGTACAATAATCTTTCAGTTTAAGTAGTTATCATTATGTATTGTATAATATTTGCATACAGTATATGATTGCGTTGTTCTTTCCACAAATATTTGAATTCAGCTGAACAGTATATGGAACTTTTTTTTTTTTCTTTATCGCATCTTACTTTACCTAAATTATTAATAGCATCACAGTTCCACTGCATCTAATTATATATATATATATATATATATATATATATATATATATATATATATATATATATATATATATATGGTGGCTCCTCTTGGAAAACATGCTGCAGGCGCCCATGCCTTCAAGGAAGAGATTTCAGGCTTCAGGTCTTCTCTTCTTCGTTCAAGGTTGAATACATCTCCTTACATCGCCCCCCAAACTCAAAGGCTGAAAGCAAATGGGATTTTTAATCAGGTATGGAAGGTCTGATTTCAAGATTAAAAAGAAAGAAAAAAAAAAGA
>NC_061096.1:1154320-1183967 GCF_015104395.2 Macrobrachium nipponense
CACCAGGATTCGCACAGATATAGAGATATCGATGGAATGAAACAACGGGGCAGTTTGATCAGAGATTAGTCATTGACTGCGTGGTCACGTCAGATAAAAGGCTCATTCGTTCAAAATGTAAAAGTGTTGCCAGGAGTTTCTCTTGACTCTGATCATAGATTGGCGATGGGAACAATTGGCATTCCTTCTGTAAGAGCTCAGGAATCAGAGAAAAGAAAGGATATAAAAACAGAAACCCTGAAATATCCAGATATTAAGATGAGATTTCAAAGTAAGTATACTGAGAACTGCAGCAGCTGGAGCAACGGGAATGGGAAACTAAAAGAAAGCGCCTTGGAAGTTGGAGAGGAAGAACGAAGTGGAACGAAGATGTAAAGGAAGGAGTGAAAATGAGAAATAAGAAACACAGGAAATAGATGAAACAGAGAAACCAGCAGACCAGAGAAGAATATGCATTCTCTAGAAATCAAACAGAATAAATTAAAAGATCACGGTAAATGCATGGATAGAGCTAGGAAGTGAATTAATGGATGATTTGAAGAATAACAAGAAAAAGGTATTTGCGGTTGCAAAATCGTACAGGAAGGATAAAGAGAAACAATGTAAAATAAAAGACGAGCATGGAAATATTATTGGCATTGCTTAAGATCTTAACGAAAAATAAACCAGCTATTTCAAAAACTTACTGAATATGACAACGGAAGAGAGAAATGAAGAAGAATATAACTTTCAATTTGATAGAGAAAATAGAGAAGTTGTGATTACATATCAGGGGTTTGATAATGCCTTAAAAGAGATGAAAAATGAAAAAAACACTGGGTACGATAATAAACCAATGGAATTGTTTAATGAGGTTCTGGCTGGAGAGTAAAGTTACAGAAGATTGGAGAAGACATATTTCTATGCCACTTTATAAAAGGAAAGGTGATTCAGGTAAGAGTGAAAACTATAGAGTTATAACACTCGTATGCCATCCAGCAAATCTCTGCGAGAGAGAATTTTAGAAAAGCGAGCACGTCGAACCCCAGGAGAACAACAACATGGATACAGAAAGGACAGAAGCAATTCAGTTTGAAAACTCGTTGGAATGCAATGATCACTGCATATAGCTTTTATTGACCTAGAAAAAGTATTTGACTCAGTACCTAGAGATGAATTATGGAGATGTTTGGGAGAGGTGTTTGGACTGCACGGTAGGCTGGGGGCTGCAATAAAGAGCACATACGAACCATGCGTAAATAATGTAAGAACAGGATACAAAAATAGTGAATGGTTTAGTGTGACAACGGGTGTCAAACAGGGAAGTTTACCAATTGAAGCAACTGTCTTTACTGCTGAGTTAACAGCAATTATATTGGCAATCAATCAAATAAAATTGTCGAATAATAAACTGAATACTAAATTTGTAATATATTCTGACTCAAGAAGCACAATTGAATCCCTCGAGAGTTATTCACATAAGAACCCTTTAGTAAAGGAAATTAAACAAATCCTCAATAAATTATATTCACGTGGGGTTAACATTGAAATATGCTGGATTCCTGCCCATGTTGGAATCCAAGGTAATGAAAAGGCAGATGAAAAAGCCAAGTCTGGGATAAATTCACCAATTTTTGACAATAAATTGCCTGCTACAGATTATATAAACTCAGTGAAGCAGTGCATAAAAACAAAATGGCAAAATCTGTGGGATAGTGAAGCAGTCACCAATAAATTAAAGTGCATCAAACAGAAAGTAGACTTGTGGAATACATCAGTACAAAATGAAAAACGAGCTGAAGTAATATTAACAAGATTACGAATAGGCCACACAAGACTAATTCACGAGTATTTAATGATAACTCCACAAGGGAACATCCCTCATTGCAATGTCTGCAATACAATTTTAACAGTAAGCATATTTTATGTGATGCCTAATTTTTAAATAGAGAAAGAAATTTATATTTAGGCAATAAATCATTATCAGAAATATTATCAGAATCAGATCATTTTTCTTTATATAGAGTATTAATATTTTTAAAAAAGTGTATTAATATTTTAAAAAAAGACTAATTTGATTAATAAGATTTAACATATACCGTTTTAAATAGATGACTTTTGTCATTTTTATCTATTTCAGTCTTTTATAAGTTCAATTCATATTTTTAATTCCAACCTCATATATCACTTAACAATCCCCTCATTTATCATTAATTTCTTATAATTCATTAACTTCATTCCATACCATTCCATGTTTTAGACATAACATTTTATGAGCGTATTTTTTAAATAATTTCCTCCCGAATGATTTCGGGCCAGCACTGTAAGAGTCTGGTTAGACTCATTGGGCTGGTAAATCTTAACTTTATAATAAAATAATAACTTTATCCACTTTTGTTCATCGCTTACATTGACAAAGTTATAAAGGACTATAAAGGAAGAATTTTCACTTCAAGGGACATTATGCTTTTTGCAGATGATATTGCTTTTTGGACATAATATGACCAAGAGGAATTAGGAGCACTGGTATGCTTAAATGATTATTCAACAGAAGCGGGACTAAGAATGAATATAAGGCAAACAGAAATATTAACAGTCGGCAGACAACCTCAAACACCAACAAACATCATCGTGTCTGTTTACAGAAAAGGGCGATAAGAACAGAGAGGAAATCACTGGAAAAAATAAAGAAATATAAAAGATGCTCTGGAGCTCTTCATCCAATGATGAGAGATGCGTATGTACCGAGAGAAGTAAAGAAAGCTATATTCGAGCGATTGTCAACACCAATAATGACATACTACGAAGCGGAGAGCTGGACAATGACAACTAAAGACAGAAGTGGGGTCGAAGCCTCAGAGATGAAAAGCCTGAGAACAGGAGTAAACAAAACAAGAAGAGATAAAATAAGAAAAGAAAATGTTAGGAAATTTGTAGGATTGCCACCTATGATGAACAAGATTGAGAAGGGGCAGCTGAGATGGCTGGGTCATCTAATGAGAATGAATGGAAATAGAATTGCAAAGAAAACATGGAACTGGATACCTGAAGGAAGTTCCAAAGTCCGTCATTATTTACGTTCAGTAAAATTCTGGAGTAATTTCTGGATTCTGGAAGAGCCTCAAGCAATTGACTTCATCTCCATCATATTCCCTTGCACAACTTTTCTCTCCTTCCAAAATTAGTTTATACACTTTCGCAAAAAGACACAGTCCAGGAAATGATAAATGCAGTTCTTGAAACTGCGTGTGACAGTCAATGAAAAAAAAAATGAATACATGAAACTATTGGCTGTGAAAGCTTTTTACGACATAGGACTATTTTAAGTGAAATGAAGTTGTTGTAATCATTATTTAGAAACTAAATAGTTTAAAATACAAAAGTTGTCCGGCATGAGTGGGGACCCTCTATTTGCTGTCATTCCGAGGTAAAATTTTCTGAAATGAAAATTACTGTCATCATAAGATTTATGATTTTTATCTTTAGTTAATTTCACCGTTTTTTCTTTTTTAATTTCCTTAAAATAAACAGACAGATGACACGTAAGAAAGAAGCATGGAATGATAATCCGACACATAATCTAAAATGTCAAATGAACTCCTATCTCAAAATATACAAATTCAGTACATCCTCACCCACTCACTATAGCGCAAAGCATGTTTTAGCCAGAGACAATACCACGACCAAAGCATAAAAACATGAGTTTTTCGTGTATCTGGAACAAAATGATAAAGTTGTAACATCACAAGAATTAACATCAACACATCAGTGAACTTTGAAATATGACTCTAGAGGGTTTTGATCCGAAATAGAAATCGCAAATAACTCATCTCTTGATCTTTGTAGATTAGAATTTAATTTTGTCATTCAACTGAGTGACAAGACCGGATTTCCAAGTGGCTAAGCTGGAGAAAAATACAAGAAATTACAGTGCATGCTCTGATAAATTAGGACAATTACCGTATATCATACCAGTTAACTATTAGGCTTATAATTAACGATATTGTTCGATTTGGAATACGTGGAGATAATCCTCTAAGTAATGATGGTGACAACAAATAGGATTCTAGTTTTCTCTCTGGAAATAAAAAAAAAAAAACAAAAAAAAAATTAATCAACTTGCATTACATCTATTACCGCGTGATATTTCCCATTCTAGATCATTACAGTTTGCTTGCAGATAATGTGGACAGAGAGAGAGAGAGAGAGACCTGACACAAATCCACCAACTTATATCTCAGCCATTTAACTCTTCAACCAACTAAAGGTCTCTTATCGGATCAGTCAAAGGAGTATCTCTTTAATGCCCCCTGCCAAGATATGCCCAAGCGACCATGAATCTGGTCTCTTGTGTCACTTGGGCATAGAGCCTGGGCATTAGGACTCTCAATAAGTGAAGACTGAATCACGTTTAGTGAATCAGACCTGACTTCTGCTATCTAGATTCGCTTTCAGATGAAGCGAAGGATGTTTACGACAAATCTTTCATTTTAAGGATTTTGACAACACTGCTTCAGCGGTGCAAATTCGGAAGGTGTCTTCGCCGCAGAATTCGTTTTTGTCCTTGAAAGAAAAGTAATGCTTGAGTATTATTATTTTGTTATGGTTCAATGATGAACTAAATTTGTTAAAGTAGACACACCAGAATACTCGTAAACTATAGGCACTAAGGAAACACATAAAATAGTTAAGCAGATATCATAAACAATTATACCAACATACACTGAGAAATTTCCCTCAAGTAAACATGAACACCTAAATAAACTCAAGAGGCTCGCATTAATTAACTGTCTGAGGTCCTGAAGAATAATTCACGACACTTCTAACAAAGTTATCGCATCCAACAAAACAACCAATTAAACACTCCATAATGATCATCATCCTCTACGGACAACGTGGGACAAGGAAAGCAGGTAATCACTGGTTTCATTTACCTGAAGTTCCATATCTTGATCTGATCAGCAACCCCAACAGGAACCAAGGTTGGTTAATGACAGTGAGGCCATTACCTGAGGGCATCCCTGAGTTTGGTACGATATGATGTCTACCGAGAAAGGTTTCTCCGATGAGAAAGTTTATTTTTCTATGCCTTTGTTCTCTTCTCATGCTTGTTTATATCAGACAACTAATCACCGAAGGACAGGAGGAGAGAAGTTTGGCAGGTAGATAGAAACTCGTTACAGGAATGAATGAGGTGGTCTGCCTTTCCGGAAAAAGGAGAAAATGGGAATGCGGTTAGTAAAGGCCAGAGAATATTGGGGGAAATATTCCAGTAAAACCGCTTTATGATACCGTTGGTAAGGGACTTGAAATTGTGATGTAGTATTATTATAGAATAATATTGGCCGACTAAAATGACAGAATTCAAGCCATATGGTAAAACTAAAGCATTTTCCCCTCTTTCATGAAGGTCTGTTAAAATACACATAACATAAATAGAAAATAACTACAATGAAAGAAATAATGAATTAGGAAAAGAAGCTGACTGAAATCTCTCATGAGATAAGGTAAAGCAAAAACTTTTGAATTGAAAAAGACATGAAAAGAAAAACTTTATTGAAATAATGTATTACTTATGAACACAAGGAACAAGAAATTGCATTTAAGTGATAAAGCCTGGAATGGCTTTATCAGAAATCAGCTTAGTGGAATTTTGCATCGAAAGACTGAGTGATTTATGAGACAAATGAAGCCTCAACTTAAGAGCGGAAAGCTGTAAAAGTTGTGCAGGTGATATTCTGCATATACTCGTCTATCTATCTATCTGTCTATCTATCAATCTACCTATCCCCTTATTTTTTTTATCTAAATGTCTCAAAGATCGAAAATCAGATATCCATCTTTGTTTAGAGAAAAAAGTCTTAGGTCATATGAGTGAGTCGTTTCCAGTATCACGATGTAAAGTCCGTCAGAAGGAAAGTATTCTTTAGTTAAAATTGCTTCCATATCACATCTAATGTTGTGTAGATTTTATGTGATCTTTTGATAATATCACGACAAATGAAACCCATTAATGTCTGCTAAAGCGGTGTAGAACTAAAGCTACATCTTCCTTTGTTCAGGTGTTGTGAGAAACGGAAAAGTCAATAAATGGCTGGATGAGAGAGACTTTGTTTGGAATTTTTCTATGGAAGCCAAATTTGACTCAATAAGGGAAGTGAATTTTGGTTATTAAATAAACCGTTGAAAAGGAGTTGGCAAGGACATTATGGCTCGGATTTTTTGTTAATTTCTCATCGGTAGTTGTATTATTTAAAAGTTCAGTGATCTTTTCTATCAGAAAATCTTGTTCATTAACACAATTTTACCGTCATTATCTGACGAAGTGATTATAATGTCTAGATTGCGGAGAGTATTTATAGCTAACATAAATCTTTTAGGTAGAAGTGCCGTTAAGATGTTCAGAAGTATTCCCTTAAGACATATTTCGTCCTTCTTGTAATTGTTGTTAGCAATGAATTTATCAAAAGGGACTACTAGGAAGTCGAGTTTGTGTCTTTTATCAGGTTTAAGGGCAAATGACAAACCTAAGTTTAAGACTATGGACTGGTTATTAGTTAAAGGGCACGTGGATATGTAATGACAAGACAGGTTATGCTTAGCCTGACTGATAGTTTTTCGGTGTGTGTAGATGTCGTCCTTCAGTTCTGTGGCTGTTCTTCCTAAGGTTTAGCAATTTCCATGAGACCTCCCTGGGAAGTTCTTTTCAGGTCAAACACCTATCTATCTACCTTAGTCCCTGCTAAAAGATGAACATACACAAATATCAAGTGTTGATACTCAGGCTTTCCTAGTTAAATGTTTAAGGTAAAGGTCAGATTATCCCTTAAAGTGACTGAATAGAGATTATTTGAGGATAAAATCAACTCACAATAAAGTTATCATCATAGATGAATGATTATTTAAATTGAAATGAAATAGAAATTACGACAAAACAAGTATTGATATAAATAAAAAGCTGATCGTTCTAAATACCTTGAGGACTCACATTTTATAAGTGTTATGAAACACAATTAAATCGAGAACATAGGTTTACTAACTTGATAGTAAGTTTGCCGACGAATATATAATGTGGAGGCAAATGCAATGTCGGAAAAAGTGAATGTGTGAATAGAATCTCCAGTTTTGGAATATTAGGGTGAAAATACTGAAATCTCTTTCGCTTTTCAGGTGACTCCAAACACTGTCCAGTTACTGCTCAGGAAGGACCCTAACCCTCAACCAGAAACACTGAAAACAACACCACTAAGAAGATGAAGAAGAGTAAATGAAAATTAAATTAATTAATAGCGAAACACAAAAGAAAATCTTTCTTTCTTACTAGGTTTAACGAAACGTTCATTTGAGGACGAAAGTATCTGAAAGTCTTTAAAAGAACACTGAAATAAATTGTGTGATGGTTTGGACAATATTCATATAAACATGTCAGTAAAAGCTTTTTCCTTGAGCTCAAACAAATAACATTATTAAAATATTTCCTGTAAACATGTAGAAAAGAACTGTTTACTCTTAAACTTAATTAAGAATGAATTAAGTAGATACACATGAAACACGATATCTAAATTTCTCAGCTCACTTCTCATCAGTCATTGCGAACCCCATTGAACCAAAGGTTTCATCACATGAGAACAAAGAGTCAATTGGAATGTCATGCCTTCATATAAGTGCGCGGGCGCACTAGTCGACACAATACGCTCATTAGGTGACAACTCTGTTAATTAGCAACAATTACGGAAGCAGGCCAAAACAATGGCGCCCGTGTTTCAAAACGTAGTAGAAATATAGATCACAACTTAAAAATATACAGGCGGGGAAAAATATGATTCAGTTCTGTCGAATTCGGTTTTTTTTTTTTTTTAAATCCTGCTGAATTTATTTTTTAGTTGTTTGACAAAATATGTTAAGTCTTCTAACGAAGTTTCTTTGATAGGTGAACATCTGAGCAGAGAATTTTCAAATGCTAGTCTTGAATATTTTCCTAAATTTTTTTCGGCTTTTCTTTAATATGGAGTTGACTTGATTAAGAAATTGTCTCAAGTTTCCTTTACGTTAAAGGAAGGAAAATGACGAATGACTGATTTTATTCCATTGCGTTTGAGCTCCGACATTTTTCATAACATCTAACAAATGTCTTTAAGCTGCGCATTGTAGTAGACATGTGTGCCTTGTAGTCTTGTTTCTCTCTCTCTCTCTCTCTCTCAAACTAGCTTATTTTTATATAATACTCTTTAAAAAAACCTCAAAAAAACATTCTCTTCTCCTCTCTCTCTCTCTCTCTCTCTCGCTCTCTCTCTCTCTCTCTCTCTCTCTCTATATATATATATATATATATATATATATATATATATATATATATATATATATATTGTGTGTGTATATACATTATAAATATGTATGTAACTTTCAACTGTTTTCCCATTTATACGAAAACGTTGCTGTATTTTAAGATTTTATATATATATATATATATATATATATATATATATATTATATATATATATATATATATATATATATATGTGTGTGTGTGTGTGTGTGTATGTATACATTATAATATGTATGTTTAACTTTCAAAACTGTTCCCATTTATACGAAAAACGGTTTTTGCTGTATTTTATGAAAGTCTCTCTCTCACCTGCACGGGCATTAAATCGCTCTAATACCAAAAGGCATTAGAACCTATCAATGTTGTCTGTCTTTCCGGCGACAGCCCGAGAAGACAAGGCACTGATCACAGACTGCTTTTTTCTCTGACCAGAGTCCAGTACTGGCCAGAGATCACTCCAGGCCAGTCCTGATGTCTCGATACATTCCTTGTCGCCCCTAAAATTTCACTTTCGTATTTTCTTTTTTGTCTGTTGCTTTATCAGTATCGCTTGTTCAAGTGGAATGACACCGAATTCTCATGACGAATGATCGGTAATATTCAAATTGTTCGGATGGGAATTTAAAGACTAATATTATCAAATTACAAACTAAAGGCAATTATTATCAGAATAGGAATAATGGCTGATGCTTTGAGCTCATTTCCCTCATATAGTCGTATTTTCTTACATTTATTTCTCCCGTACTTCCCTAAATGAAACCCGGTCTTCGCCTTGACGAATATCTTGCAACAAACCCTCACCTTGAAGAGTGCAATACAATACCTGGTCTGGATTTCATGACAAACGTCTCATTGGAGATTGCGAGGAACTAAAATAGCGGGCAAACTGATGCCAATGATATTAGTGTTGCTTCGTCAGGCAAAATCAAATTTCCTGGGACCAATAAAGTTTTAATTTTCAATCAAGTTCCCCAGGTAAAGATGATATTTTGTATTGAAAGTCTGTTTAATCATTTAGTGGGACATATGTTGTTTCTTCCGCTTGGCGAAAGACTGGTCTTTTCTTACGACTGTAGTTCGTAAGCATTACTAGTTCCTCTTTTCTTCTCTCCTACGTTGTATCTTAGTAAAGTGGTTCTTCTTAGAATAAGGGAGATGATTCAAACGGATAAGTTGATAACAGTACAACAACTTTATTTCTAAACTCCATTACAAGAGAGATAGTTCGGTCATGAGACCGTTCCGTTTGATCACTCGAATAGAACTGAATTCTTAAAGCATCACGTCGATAGCGAAACATTAGCTATCTCAGCGATTCACATAAAAAACATACGTAGTCCGCCGGCTCGGAAGTTACAAGTTTCCGGCGCAGGTTAACAGGTCAACCGCTTCCCATGGAAGGTGTTATGAAAAGTTAACAAATTCATGAATCGATGATGTTTTCAAACAAACGTAAACCAGGCTACTGCAGGCATTGCACAGCGTGATCTAGATTTGTGAAAAGTCACGTAGGACGCTCCTAATTCACCAATGACCCCTCAGGTCATGGATTCATTTTACAGATATGTAAATTATCTGTTTCAATTAATGTATTTATTACACATATTGATATTGTTCATGGAATATTTGCTTTCAAGTTCGAAAAATTCTTCCCTTTGGATCCAAAAACTAAATCAAGCAGCCATTTCTCTTCTCTTCATCTCTCTCTCTCTCTCTCGTCTCTCTCACTCTTCTCTCCTCCTCTCTCTCTCTCTACGCTCTCTCTCTGCTCTCTCTTTATACACACAATAACCAAAACCAGTAAACCAGTTCCATAAAGCGACGTGTGAAATTAGATTTTCCTTTTCAAACTCAGCATCTTTATTGAAAAATGTTCATTCTGCACTGACGCCTAATCTTAGGTCTGATAACCTTATACAAGTCAAGTATATTTATGTCTAATATAAAACAGAATTCACCTACTTATGATTTTCTTACTTTCACTCATTTCTTAGATAATGAGGTGTCATCAATAAACAAAAGTAATGTAAACGAGATTATTATTATTTTTATTTTATTATTATTATTAGTTTTATTATTATTATTATTATTATTATTATTATTATTATTATTATTATTATTATTATTATAAAAATTCCTCATAGTAGCACGAGTCTTCAAATGGAGAAACAAATCCACAGTTATGTAAATGTACATATATTTAAGTTTAAACAGAAAAGATAGCTTTCGGGGAATCTGTACGGTTCCCCTTATCAATCTGACACGTTGATATATCTTTACAGCGAAGTAAACAAAGCAGGAGTCAAAAATTAAGTGACTTTTTATTAAAACAATAGAACCGGTCGTCCAGTATAAATCAGGCAATGCCGCCGTTTTCTGGAACGTCGAATTGGTCCTTGCCCAGTGCGGTCGTTCTGATGGTCCCTCTTCAACAGCTATCTTTTCTGTTTTCAAACTTAAATATATGTACATTTACATAACTGTGGATTTGTTCTCCATTTGAAGACTCGTGCTACTATGAGGAATTTTAATTTTTGGATCCACGCCTACACACATGGAGGGAAACACCGTTGGTTTTTTTACTCTCACACGGAACTTTGTGAATACCGGATATTAGTGAAGAAGTGGACTGCCTGCCTAAGAAAGAAGAGCCAGCTGCGCTTCCTGAAAAATTGCTTAGAAGAACATGTGATTCCGAAAACCTTTGGACGAATTTGTGACGTTTCCTTTCTCGGACATGAATTTTTCCGACTTCCAGAGATCATCCTTAAAGATAAAATTGAAGAAGCGACCTGGGAAGTGGAGTGCGCTCATTTGGACCTGAGGAGACAGATGAGAGAACTTCAAGATCTTCTACATCCTGTCATGTTCGAGGGCGCCAAACGGAGAGCAGGTGAGGTAGCCCTAAGCAGAAATGTGGCACATAATTGTAAACTTGACTCAAAATTAAGAAATCTGATAGGTAGAACTATATGGACCAAAATTGGCGAAAATTGTAAATTGGTTAATTTATCTTCTATGACTATTACAGCAGAACAAAAAGAATTGCTCGGTCTTGGTTTGAATTGCTGTTTAGGGACTAGTAACACAGACCTCTTACAAGGTATTAGCAATATAAACCATTTTAATTTCAGACACAATGAGTTTTCAGATTAACTTTTTGAAAGGTTTTAATCAATAATCATTTGCATGAACAAATTGGAATCTAACTAGAAGACACAAAATAGCCTTAAAAGAATTATGTGAGAACAAGGACATAACAAAATTATGAAAGCAGACAAGGGAGGGTCACTTGTTATTATGGACCATAACACATACATTTCCAAAGCGAATTCTTTACTTAGTTGGATGACAATACTTATATCAAAACTTAACGAAATACCCTCATTGACTTCACTGCAATTAAAATTCAATAGAGATGTAAGAAAAATTGCTAGTACGTTGACTGAACAGGAACATAAGCAAATCATAATAAGTAAGATTTCCAATAAAAACCCGAGTCTTCCCTATTTTTATGGCTTACCGAAAATACATAAGAGTGGTTGTCCCCTGCGTCCTATAGTTGCCACTTGTAATTCACCCAATCGGTTTTAGCAAAATGGTTAGCAAACAACAAATGAGCCCCTTGTTGGGTACTTTTTTCTGAGGCTCATCTTCTTCACTCGATAGATTTTTATGGAACGTCTCAAGAAACTGGGAAACATTCAGGGTAAAATGATTAGTCTAGATGTGACAGCACTTTCACGAATGTGCCTTTGGAATATGTACTTAATAAGCTCAAGGAACAGTCGGATTTAGGTAACATTAAATTTTGCTATACCCACTAAAACAGTTCTTAGATCTGGTTCGACTTTGTGTGTCCTCCACAGTCTTTTCATTTAACAATCAAGGTTTTAGACAAAAGTTTGGTGTTTCAATGGGGTCTCCTTTGTCTCCTATTCTTGAATTTATGCATGGAATTTGTTGAAGTTTAAATTTTACAGAACTGTGAACCTTCACTAAGACCCATTTTTTGGGTGAGATACGTAGATGATATTTTCATTATTTTTAAAGGTAACCCTTCAAATTTTGACAATTTCCTTCGGTATATTAATGGAATCTTGCCCTCTATCAAGTTTACAGCCGAACACGAAACAGATGATAAGTTGCCGTTTTTAGACATATTGATCTTCCATGACCCCGTAACTTTCACTTTTAAATTTACAGTTTAATCGTAAAGAAACCAATGCAGAAACATACATTCATTTTTTCTCCTGGCACAATAGTGAAGTCAAAACCAACATCTTAGTCAATTTTGTTTTGAGAGCCCTGAAAGTATGTGACCCCGCCTTCATTGACAGAGAACTTAAACACATTGAAGATGTTTTCAAAAAACTTTGTTACCCTTCCTATTTTATTAATAATGCCTTTAAAAAAGCCAGAAGAATATTCTACATAGATTTCTCTAAGAGTAAATGACAAAAAGTTTACAAATTGTCTTGCACTCCCTTTTAATCCTCACCTAAACAGAATAAGGAAAACTGTTAACAAAAATCACAATGATAAAATAAATATAGTCTTTAATTATAATAACACTATTAAGAGACTTCTTATACATAAGTAATACCACAACGAATCACAAACAAGTTGGTGTTTACGAAATTCCCTGTTCAGAATGTGACTCTAAATATTTCGGTGAAAGTGGTAGAGGGCTGCCACTAGAATCGGGGAACACAAAAGAGCTTACCAGTTACATGCGGAAAACAATGTATTAGTTAGTCACAGTCTTAAGCTCGATCACACCGCATAAATTGGGAAGATTCTAAAGTAATTTTCAGAAGTAAAGAAAGTTGGTATTAGAAGGCTAGTGGAGGGTGCGGCGATAGACAGTGGTTTTTCCATGGAAGGCAATAAATCTTTCACACAAGAAGATAAATTCACCAATAACCTTATTTCCAAGAAATATATTAAAGGCTTTAAGAATAAAGAACATTATGAGAGTGTTTTGTCTCTTTAGCCACATCTGTTTCTGCGGTTGCCTCTCTTTCTCCCGTTCAGGTAACTCGGTTACTTCCAGTAACCGATGCTGCCGGCGCCTATGCTGTTGAAGAGGACCATCAGAACGACCGCACTGAGCAAGGACCAATTCGACGTTCCAGACGACTGGCGGGTTTCATCAGAAAACGAACGGCATTGCCTGGATTTATACTGGACGACCGGTTTCCATTGTTTTAATAAGTCACTTAATTATTGATCCTGCTTTGGTTACTTCGCTGTAAAGATATATCAACGTGCAGATTGATAAGGGGAACCGTACAGATTCCCGAAAGTTATCTTTTTTGTTTTAACTTAAATATATGTACATTTACATAACTGTGGATTGTTTCTCCATTATTATTATTATTATTATTATTATTATTATTATTATCATCCCTTTATAACATTTAGAATAAAAAAATGTTCATAAAATCATTATTATTATTATTATTATTATTATTATTATTATTACTTATTATTATTATTATTTTTTTTTTTTTTTTTTTTTTTTTTTTTTGTTTTTTTTTTTTTTTTTTTTTTTTTTTTTTTTTTTTTTTTTTTTTTGCTCTATCACAGTCCTCCAATTCGACTGGGTGGTATTTATAGTGTGGGGTTTCCGGGTTGCATCCTGCCCTCCTTAGGAGTCCATCACTCTCCTAACTATGTGTGCTGTTTCTAGGATCACACTCTTCTGCATGAGTCCTGGAGCTACTTCAGCCTCTAGTTTTTCTAGATTCCTTTTCAGGGATCTTGGGATCGTGCCTAGTGCTCCTATGATTATGGGTACGATTTCCACTGGCATATCCCATATCCTTCTTATTTCTATTTTCAGATCTTGATACTTATCCATTTTTTCCCTCTCTTTCTCTTCAACTCTGGTGTCCCATGGTACTGCGACATCAATGAGTGATACTTTTTTCTTGACTTTGTCAATCAACGTCACGTCTGGTCTGTTTGCACGTATCACCCTATCCATTCTGATACCATAGTCCCAGAGGATCTTTGCCTGATCGTTTTCTATCACTCCTTCAGGTTGGTGCTCGTACCACTTATTACTGCAAGGTAGCTGATGTTTCTGGCACAGGCTCCAGTGGAGGGCTTTTGCCACTGAATCATGCCTCTTTTGTACTGGTTCTGTGCAAGTGCCGGGCATTCACTTGCTATGTGGTTTATGGTTTCATTTCTCGTATTGCACTTCCTACATATGGGAGAGATGTTATTTCCGTCTATCGTACTTTGAACATATCTGGTTCTTAGGGCCTGATCTTGTGCCGCTGTTATCATTCCTTCAGTTTCCTTCTTTAGCTCTCCCCTCTGTAGCCATTGCCAATTGTCATCGCTGGCTAGTTCTTTAGTCTGTCTCATGTATTGTCCGTGCATTGGTTTGTTGTGCCAGTCCTCTGTTCTTTCTGTCTTTCTCTGTCTCTGTATATTTGTGGGTCTTCGTCTACTTTATTAGTCCTTCTTCCCATGCACTCTTTAGCCACTCGTCTTCACTGGTTTTCAGATATTGCCCCAGTGCTCTGTTTTCGATGTTAACGCAGTCCTCTATACTTAGTAGTCCTCTCCCTCCTTCCTTTCGTGTTATGTATAGTCTGTCCGTATTTGCTCTTGGGTGTAGTGCTTTGTGTATTGTCATATGTTTCCTGGTTTTCTGATCTATGCTGCGGAGTTCTGCCTTCGTCCATTCCACTATTCCTGCGCTGTATCTGATTACTGGCACTGCCCATGTGTTTATGGCTTTTATCATATTTCCGGCGTTGAGTTTTGACTTGAGTATCGCCTTGAGTCTCTGCATATATTCTTTCCTGATCGTGTCCTTCATCTCTTGGTGTTTTATATCTCCTCCTTCCATTATTCCCAGGTATTTGTATCCTGTCTCATCTATGTGTTTGATGTTGCTCCCATCTGTTAAGCTTTATCCCTTCAGTTCTCGTTACTTTGCCTTTTTGTATGTTGACTAAGGCGCATTTTCTATTCCAAACTCCATCCTGATGTCCCCAGATACAATCCTTACAGTCTGGATTAGGGTATCTATTTCCTTGATGCTCTTACCATACAGCTTGATGTCGTCCATGAACATCAGATGGTTGATTCTGTTGCCTCTTTTCTTGAGTTGGTACCCGGCATCCATCTTCTGTAGTACTTTTGTCATGGGAATCATGGCTACTACGAAGAGTAGTGGGGACAGTGACTCGCCCTGGAAGATCCCTCTCCTGATATTAACCTCTGCTAGTCTTATTCCAGAGCTTGTAAGTATTGTATTCCAGTTGCGCATTGTATTTTTGAGGAAGCTGATGGTATTTTCCTCTGCCCATATATTTTCAGGCATTCTATTAGCCATGTGTGTGGTATCATGTCGAAGGCTTTCTTATAGTCTATCCATGCCATGCTTAGGTTGGTTTTCCTTCTCCTACTGTTCTTCATTACCATTTTGTCTATCAGGAGCTGGTCTTTTGTGCCCCTACACTTCCTTCTGCAGCCTTTCTGTTGGTGGGGGATGGTGTTTGTCTCCTCTAGGTAGTTGTATAGCCTTTCACTGATGATACCTGTTAGTAACTTCCACATTATTGGTAGGCAGGTGATAGGCCTGTACTTACTGGCTATATTTCCCTTACTCTTGTCTTTTTGTACTAAGGATGTTCTTCCTGTGGTCATCCATTTGGGTGCTTGGTGATTTGAGATACAATGCTGGAGTTGTTCTGCTATTCGTGGGTGTAGGGCCTTGAAGTTTTTTTGAGCCAGTATCCATGGACTTCATCGGGACCTGGGGCTTTCCAGTTTGGCATTTTCTTTAGTGGTGTCTGACTGTATCTGTCGTGATGTCTGTGAATCTTTGTTTTATTCTCCCTGTTTCTTCTTCCTTGACTTCCTGGAGCCATGTTGCATGTTTGTTGTGTGATACCGGATTACTCCATATGTTTTTCCCAGAGTGTCTTACTTGGTTCGGCTTCAGGAATTTCTGGGTGGGTGGTCTCCCCTCTTAGTTGGCTGTATAGTCTTTTCTGGTTGGTTCCGAATAGTTTGTTCTGTTGGTATCCCTTATTCCTGTTCATGTACCGTTGGATCTTATGTGCTTTGGCCTTAAGCCTCTGTTTTACATCTTCTATGGTGCTGTTTAGTCCCCTCTCTTGTACTTTGTATTTCTCGTTGAGTTCCTCCCTTGTTTTCTTGCTTCTTAGCCTTTTTTCTGCCATCTCTTTCAGTTTACTCAAGTCAGATCTCATCACCATGATTTGCTTTTCCAGGCGCCTTTTCCAAGGAGGTTGCTGTTTTGGTTTCTGTTGGGTTGGTTGTGCTGGTGGTGTTGGTGTTCGAATCCCATCAGTCTGCTACTAATCTTGCTCCTGCATATGTCAAGTTATTTGTTTCTGTGATACTGGTGGTGTTATTATGCCCATTATTTCATTGACTCACTTGTTTTCTCCCTTAATTTCTTGGTGTTGTAGGCTTTCATGGAGGGGATCTTTGTTCTCTCTGTATCTGGCTCCATCCATGTATATCTTTTCTACCCATTCGTCCTCTCTGTTACTTCGTCGTTTTTTGGTGTTTCTTTGTGTGTTCGTTGTTGATACCTCATCCTCCCTGTCGTCTTCTGTGGCATCGTCTCTCAGTTCGTCTTCGTGTAATTCGTTGTCGTGTGACATTTCCCTTTCCAGTTCTTCTCTTTCTGTGGGGAGAGCCAGTTCTTTTTCTTTATGTTCCTTACTTGGTCTGCCAGCCTCTGCTCTGTTTGGGGGGTGTTATTCCTCTCATACCAGATGTTGACCAATCTTCTTCTATATCCTCTCTCCGTCGGGTTGCTTCTGATGTAGCATCTCCATATTTCTTATTTTCTTCTCTTGTCTTTATTCCTCTTTTTGCCTCTGTAGCTCCAATCTCAGGCTGTTGATTATTGTCGTTGTGGTGATCAGTTGCTGGATGACGACCTCCAAGTACCTGACCATCTTCCCCTTCAATTGGGTTGAATACCTGGTTGCCGGACGAAGCTCCTCTGTTGCCAGAGGTTCCATTTACGTCGTTGTCGTTTATTCCTTCATTTTCTTTCCATCATTGCTGAGTTTTGCTATTTAACCCATAGCTGGACCCTACCACCCCATCAGAGATAGGTACTCATTTACAGCTGAGTAGACTGAGGAAATTATGGTAAAGATCCTTTCCCAAGGAATCAACGCCGAGGAGAGCGGTCACCCATCCAACTACTGACCAGCCCCAATGTTGCTTAACTTGACTTAAGTCTATTGACGACCTAACCCACTCCTCCACGGCGCCACATTATTATTATATTATTATTATTATTATTATTATTATTATTATTATTATTATTATTATTATCCCTTTAAAACATTTAGAATAAAAAAATTTCATAAAATCACCAGAAGTTCCGCAAACATAAAGATAATCAAAACTTTTAAAAATCTTAGAAATACCACAGACATTTTTAAGTGAGTTGTAACTTCATAATTACATAAAAAAAACGGAAACAAACCACAGTAATTTCTTATCTGGGAACACGGTAGTTTCGTAAACGCGAAACTTAATATATATTATGTCTGCATCTAATTATTAATGTAAATAGCCATATGCAGGTGCAGTGTGAAGATTAATATTATGGTCGATGCTAATTATTCTGGCTACGACCATAAGGATCAATTGGTTCAACTCTCTTTGGAGCTAAAACATTAATTTAGATATGAAAAAATAAATCTTCATTCTGATGAAGTAGGCGGTATCTTAATGTGCCATGCATCATGTAGACAATATAAATACACACACAAATGATTTTATATATATATATAATATATATATATATATATATATATATATATATATATATATAAATTTTACATAGAATACAAATAAATAAACAAATCAAAGGCAAGAATTGCGTTGGGCTTTCCCTTGCAAAAAGATGCCCACCATCCATGGTGCCTCCAATTAGCTTCGAGCCGCTCCGACGTCAGAGGTCGAACCTCCACTTGAAATAAATTTGTGCCTCAAGAAATAAGTAAAAAATCTTTTTTGATAAGTCGTATCATTGAAATTTATAAACGTCTGATTGTTTAGTATTTTCAGAGAACGGTATCAGGACGGAATGTGGGGGACGTTTGATAGCTGCTTCAAACGACAAATGGAAATTCCGAAAAAAAAATGTGAAATAAAACCATCCACAAACATTTATTTTCCTAAAATTAGCAATAGTTCTATAGAATGTCACTACTGCCCAGTATACCCTCATGAAATTGCAAAGCAAATGTACGATCCTGAATTCTTATTTACATATATACTTTCCACGAAGGAAAATTTATATATAAAATCATGGTTTTCCGTCTGAAGATGATCTTGAGTGACCAGATTCTCACCAGAAAGCAAATATTTAGCAAAATGTGGCATGCAATGGTATTGTGTCTGTTACGTCGTTTTAAAATAGATTGCCCGGCATTTTATTTACTTTTTAAATTCCATGTGTGTATCCATTTATTTATTTATATATAACTAAGGTTAGCCAAAACACAGACGCTGACAACTCTAAGAAGCAAGCAATAATTATTGATTCGGACGCACAAACCCGACCCCTTCCATTTTCATCTGGCTCAAGGTCTCTGTGTCTACGCATTTACGCAGTCAATCATAAAAGCTGTGTGGAAAAGCGATTTGGTCACATACGCACGCACACACACACACACACACACACACACACACATCAGCATCAGCAAAAAAGATTTGGATAGTCATAATCCAAACGAGTCATTCATTCCGAGAAAATGCCTCAGAGTCTCAACATGCAGAAGGAATATAGGATCAGAGGTCTTCTCAATATCGTGGCCATTGTTAAGAAATTGACAAGCAAACTATTATGGGATCCTTTCATAATGGTTCCAGTTAAGGTCTTTTTTTGTCTTTCATTTATAAGATGGACATCTTCAACGATTATTTTTGGCAGTCTGAATTTTCTAAGGCATTTGATAAGTAATTTGACTAAAATACTAAAAGTAAATAAAGCACCGAATAATAGAAATCGCAACGAAGTATATTAATACAATAGATAAAGATTTTCCTCTTTTAAACCTGCCTCCCACCTGAAATACCTTTCGCGCACAGGTATTTTTTGGTTTGGAGACTGCATCAACCCATCTCGTTCTCGGTGGCTTCACTGCCAGTCCTGGAATTGAGAGGTCGTTGGTTCGCGCCTGTCGATCGCCAATTCTATTATCGCTTAATAAATTCCCCCTCGGTTAAGCCATATATGAAAATATATTCATTCTGAGGTAGAGCGAATTAGATATTAAAGGACATTTGTAGTTCGAGATATGTATATGAATCACGGTAATGTGATAGACTTTATATATATATATATATATATATATATATATATATATATATATATTAGACATATATATATACACACATATATATATAGACATATATATATATATATATATATATATATATATATATATATATGTCATATCACATATCCGTGATTCATATACATATATCGAGCTACAATGTCCTTTAATATCTAATTCGCTCTACCTCGGATTATATATTTTCATATATGCTTAACCGAAGGGGAATTTTTTCTCGATAATAGACGTTGCCTGGACCCAGGTGCGAACCCATGGAGCCTTTCAAAATCCAGAACGTCAGTGAAGCTTTTACCTACTACACCACGCAAGAGGCTAAAAGTTCACGTCGCCTCTCACCCTCAAATACCTTTCGCGCTCAGGTAATTCGTTGGTTTGGAGACAACATCAACCCATGAATTAGATATTAAAGGACATTGTAGCTCGATATATGTATATGAATCACGGAAATGTGATATGACTTATAGATTGGCTACGTGCTGTCAAAAGCACTACAACGCTACCGGGGTCGAGGTGGGTTGATGTTGTCTCCAACCACAACGAATTAACTACCTGAGCGCGAAAGGTATTTGAGGGTGAGAGGCGACATGAACTTTTAGGTAAAAGCTTCACTGACGTTCCTGGATTTGAAAGGCTCCATGGGTTTTGCGGCCGGGTCCAGGCAAGTCTATTATCGAGAAAAAATTCCCCTTCGGTTAAGCATATATGAAAATATGTTAATTCCGAGGTAGAGCGAATTAGATATTAAAGGACATTGTAGCTCGATATATATATAATATATAAGGTCTCGGAGATCCTCCTTCGTTTATTTTTCCTTCGTGGCATATATCTTTATTTATGGACTTATCACGTTCCTAACTTTCGTGATTCAGTTATACATACATACACACACACACACACACACACATATATATATATATATAGATAGATATATATATATAATTTCGGTTTAATTCTATGGCTTTTTGGTTGTTGATCAACTACTTATTAGTCTGACAAAATGTTCTAAATCTTCTTCGTTCTTCCAAATTCAGTTGGTGGACAAAAAAAGAAAAATAAGAAAAAAAAAACAACAACACCACAGCTGATCCGTCACTTGTCGTGACCTCTTCAAAGTGTATAATCTGGACATTGTTGTTGTTGTTGTTTCAGATTAAGCGGCTTATGCAAGCACGGGCTCTTGGCTCCATGGAGCGTCCTGTTGTTTTGATACAGTTTGCGGCGGACGGATATGCAGCGTCCAAACAATAATAATATTACATATACCATAATAATATAAATTAATCATTACAATAACATTGTGCACAAGAAAAATTTTTAAAATTCATTTACAGTTATATAAGTTGCAATATAATGAAATCTATAATAGAACATCATTTCATTTGCGAAAACATTGGAAACAAAAGTCGTGTGATGTGGCAACGAACAAAACAGAATTCGGAATGCAGGTACTACACGGATTACGGGGATAGGAAGAGTGGGAAAGGTGGGGGGGGAGGGGTGATTTAGGTGTTGTCTGGTTGTTTTTTATGTTTGCGTTGTGTGTTGTAGGCGTCTGCTGGATGGGAGTGATCTTTCTGCTTCTAGTTGTCTGTTCAATGTGAGTTTGTGCAATGAAATACAAACAGATTCACTTGATTAATCTAAGGCCGACCTCTAATTTTTCCGAGTAGATGATATCTGTAGTCTCTATTATAGTTCTTGTGACGTAGGTTTGCGGTGTGATGGTCCGTGTAGCGTTGGTGGATTGATCCATAATTTCTGAGGGCCTGGTAAGCGTCTTTTGAGGGTTGTGGAAGTGTTGACCAACATACGTTTTTTCGTAGGACTAGCACATTCTCTCTGTGCAGGTAAAGCAGTAACGACGTTGGTACGTTCTTCCTCGTCTTGGTTCAGGCTGGTATTATTTTACATTATGAGAGAAGATGTCAGATTGAGTTTACAGTAATCCCGTACATTGATCTGTTCGTGAACGCCTTTATCTCTTCCTCGAATCTGTCATTATATTCAGTTTTATGGGAAATGATAAAGTTCTTATCGTCGTATCCTGGTTTCCTGGTTTCGTTGGTGTAGAACTGTTCGATTCTTCTTCGTGTTACATTTTCGATCAGTTTATCTAGGAAGCCATTATTCGTCAAGAACTGTTTGACTCTCGATTTCCAGGTGGGTCTCTCGCGCCATGTGGAGCAGCGGGTTATGGCTCGTAATTAAGGCATGAAAGTAATCTGCTTTATGGGAATTAAATGTCAGAAATCAAGTTGACGGCGCATTCGGATTAAGTCCGTCAACGTCACGAGTGTTCCCGCCTCTACATACTCGCAAAGGCTGTTTTTGTTTAGATTTTCTTTTTCTTACGTCTGCGTTCGTTGCACGAGCAATCGCCCTGAACGCATTCGTCATTTTTGCCTCCGGATAATCCGAAACTGATGTGAAGGCTAACATTTCTTCTCAAAAGATTCGTGTTTGTCCTTACTTTTTGTGTTGAGTTTTGATTTCGATAATCACGCGTTGGACACCGGATGGAGAAATGATTTAGAATTTCCCTTTTATCTAATTTGACTTTCTGACAAATATTCTGATCTTATCTTTGACTTAGATTAGTCATGCATTTCTTCTGCTTATAACAATCGTACATACATATACATACACATATACATATATATACCATAGATACGTATGTATTGTATGTATATATGTATAATATATATTCTATATATATATGTGGTATATATATATGTATAGTATATGTGTGTATATATTATATATATTATATATATGATTATATATATATATATATATATATATATCTATATACACACACCGACATCCATACATACATATACTTACACACGCATACATACATACATACATATATACTTACACACGCATACATACATACATCATAAATACATACATACATGCATACTGTGACGAAGCGCCAAGTATCTGGCTACTACACTTACCAATCAGAAAATAGTTACCTCACCACAGCCAGACGCCTGAACTTCATCACAGATAAAATACGAATGATTACTCTAAAGGCAACAGTGATCCCTTAAAAACTTATTAATCATGTAAGAAATGAGACAAAGTTCATTAAAACAGGTGTGAGGTTATCTTATATGAAAGTAAATTAATTAAAGGGCATCACTACATCAACAAATTTAAAAGTTTAAGTATTTCACTGGTACTAACTCTTCAACAAAGCTGAAGGAAAACAGCTCAATTACCACTCTATATTTCTGCCTTAACAAAATTAAATATACAGGTGAAAAAACAAAACAAAATTATTACTAAACTCAAAATTTATTAGTGAAATTCACAATCTCAAGGAAATCTACTATTACTGAAAACAGCATAAAAGTTTAATTAATTTTTGAATTAATTATTAAAAAATTAAATAAAAATGAAATTATAAAGATTTAATTAATCCAAAGAATTAAATTATTCAAGTAAAATTGTAACTATTAAGCAACAATTAAAATTTGAAAAGAATTCTAAGTAAATGCAAAGTAATTCAGAAGTGTTAAAGTCAATCAAATTTGTAATGAGTACCTTATGAAAACACTTAATTTAATATAATTGTGAATGTGAATGTAAACACAGAAAAATGTGGAAAATGCCAAAATTGCAAAAATCCTAAAAAAACATTAATCACCCAGAATAAATAAAAAAGAAACACTTTAATTAGAAAATTCATAAATGCACAAAAAAAAACAACAACACCAATATGTGAAAAAATGGTAAAAATTCCCCTGGAATAACTTGAGTATTTTCTGTATTTCAAGTCTTTTTAGGTTTAAGTTTAGTGCCCTGAACTTATTAAAAAAAAACTCTTACCTTGGTATACCAATTTTAGAAGGCCTTTTACCGAAATCACCAATAAACACTTACACACGAGGCGCCTGGTACACAATTTTACAACGTCTGTTCAGATTCCACAAATAAAAACTAAGAATTAAATAAAGATATAAGTTACGAGTGATCATTACAAAATCCTTGCGTTAATGTGAAACCAAAATTACTCATACGGGGAAAGAGAGAGAGAGAGAGAGAAGAGAGAGAGAGAGAGAGAGAGAGAGAAGAAGGACCAACAAACGCATATGGTCTCTGATTTCCTAATGACATCTCTCTTTCTATGGGAGCTTAACTCACACAAGAGGGTATCTGACTCAAAATGCCTGAGTAGCGAGACTCTTCTATTTGTTAAAAATTCTCTTTTAAAACAATACACAGAGAAAAAGTGGGATTACAATCATTAAATAATATTCATTATTACATGATTTAAGACAATAAAAGTCTCTTAAAATGAAATGAATAATTGAAAGCACAGACTAAGTGACGTCACTTCCTGTAGATGACGTATTCTTATATAGAATGTTCTAGAAACTTACATGACGCAACTTTACAGAAAAATGGTGAAATATTCACGTGGTTTCTCGACAGACACACAAGTCTGTACGCCATATGACTGATAGGTTCTGAAAACAAAGCGGAGAACTGGGCTCTTTTTATCTCAAGTGATGACAGCAATTTCCTGCTTCACGTTTTGTGAATTCTGAACACACTTTATTAGAACATATTAATCCTAAGCGAACTCTAAGCAAAAATATGGAATCTGAAAATATTTTGAACACTTTTACAACATTTCATACAGTTACTGAGGGGAAATTATGCGTTGTGGAAGCAACAGCATAAAAACTCACACATACACACACACACACACACACACATATATATATACATATATATATACACACACACACATATACATACTATATATATATATATATATATATATATATATATATATATATATATATATATATATATATATATACATACACATATATTAGGTTAGAGTGGGGTAAAAGGTTACTGTGAAGTAAAAGACCTCCCCTATTTTCTCGCTTATTACATATCATAATAACTTAGTTGATTAGTGCAGCAGCACCATCTGCCTGAAGCTTTCTGTACCAAAATGGGACACAGCCACCTCACATTTTTTTTCTTTGGACACAAGCCATGTAAGTATGCATGCTATATCAGGGATCCTGTACAAGACATCTTGTCAGTAAAGTCAGTACTTCAGCTACAGATACTTTAAATGAGAACTACGCAATATCTTGCACTGCAATCCAGACTTGAAAACTTAATTGGCCTACAGGCGGAGTTTGTCTCCAAAAAAATGGCATGTGGGCTAAAAGACCCACCACGCTTTGGGGCAAGAAGCCCAGGTTTTTTTTTGGACGTGTAATTAGTGGTGAAAGAGGACACACTACGACTTATTTGTGCATGAATGCAGCTGGAGTTTATCTTCCTCCTATGTTATATCTTCCCGTAAAAGGATGACTCCACTATTTATGATTGGCAGCCCACCTGAATCAATTGCTAGATGCACAGCAAATGGATGGTCTGATGCTGATTGTTCCGTAGACTGGCTACATCACTTCGTAAGTGTGCCATGGATACTCGTAGCTCCGAGACAGATTTTACGATAAAATGCTAAAAAGAAGTTTTCATCAAGATAGAGAGAGAGAGAGAGAGATATGACATGGAAAAATTCTTCACTTTCTTAAAAAAATATTAACTACCTGTATTGAGCAGGAAAAATACTAAGTCTTTAAAAGTTATCATTTGAAAGATTTCCTTTAACCACAAAGCAAATGAACTTAACAAATCAATTCGAAATAGTTCTGTACTACAAGAGTAGAGAGAGAAAGAGAGAGAATTATAAATCAAAACACGTATAGATAAGAGATAAAACAAATGGTAGTACCATCACATAAAATCACAGTACTTAAACCAAGATATAAGTATCATGATCTATGAGAAGAAATACAAACCGCTAATAATTCACATATCTATTCGAGTTGAACGCACCCGCATTTATATCGTTTGCAATTGATGTCCAGAGCATTATTTCTGAAGCAAATTGCGACAAGTTTGTAATTTATAGCTTTCGTTTGGGGCGCAATTTGATATATTGGGTTAATGACCAACAACGAACGAGAGAGAGAGGCGTTAGGTTGAGTTGAAGGTGAAGGATATATATTATATATATATATATATATATATATATATATATATATATATATATATATATATATATATATAGATAGATAGACAATATATCTTTTCTTTATACGATGAGGAACAGAAACAACCGAATCTTTTTTCGTTAAAAATCAATTTATATAATAATAAAAATCGTTACTAACCACAGCCATGCATGAAATTAAACTGCCTTTGAGCAGAAAATGAAAATAAAACTGTAAACTTCTGCATTCTATCCTTTGGGTGAAATACCTAAATACCAGCATTCACGCACGACGAGAAAAAGAAATGAAATGAATAACACATTCAACTTCTTGCAGGGAGCTGTCAACTTGAAGAGATGCCGCTGCGACTTACTACCAAAGTTTACACTTGACTGACATCAGAAGTGTTCTGTTCCCTCAGGTGTCTAATGGATGCGCTAATTCTAAATCAGTGCAGTTCACTGTTCTTTGCCTGTTCTTCCTTTCAAGCGGAAAGGCGAAGGTTGCTTGCAATGGGCTGGGGCTCTTATCTTCACTTTTCTTTTTTTCTTTTTTTTATTCTTAAAGCTTGCGCTCTGTAATTGTAAACCTCTCGCTTGCTGCTTTAGTCTCTGTCTGTCTGACTTGCTGGCTCTCTTCTCTCTCTCTCGCTCCCTCTCTCTCTCTCTCTCTCTCTCTCACACACACACAGTACACGTTTTTTTGTGCTCATGAGCTTTGAAATAACCCTTTTGTGCAAACCATAATTTTGTTGGAATGTTATGTAACCGTCTCTCTCTCTCTCTCTCTCTCTCTCTCTCTCTCTCTCATACACATACACACACGCACGCACAAAACATAGTACCTGTTATTTTTGCTCATGAACTTTGAATGAACACCTTCGTGTAAAATACTTTTCTTCTAATGAGAAGAGACCTTCCTTATAGCTGGTGACGCAGCTCTGACTGGGAGTAATCTAGATGAAACTGCAGACTAGTAAGACTTTGAAATGTTGACACGAGTGAAAGGTTAGTTTTATTGTGCACTTGTGTGTGTGTGTGTGTGTGTACATCAACTTGTAACTGATTAAAAGACATTAAACATACACTTGTGCAGTTACTGACCTATTCCCATTACATTTAGGAATGAAATTCCGTATAATGTTTTCTCTCGAGTCCTTCAAGCATGGGCGCCCGCACATTGGGGAAAGAGGGGGCACCCCCCCCCCCTGCCCCTGAAATCCTGGAAAACATTTATATATATATATATAATATATATATATATATATATATATATATATATACATTTATATATGTAATCATCACTTTGTTTTTCTTCCATTTTACAATAATCTTTCAGTTTAAGTAGTTATCATTATGTATTGTTATTAATATTTGCATTACAGTATATGGTTGCGTTGTTCTTTCCACAAATATTTGAATTCAGCTGAACAGTATGTGGAACTATTTTTTTTTTTCTTTATCGCATCTTACTTTACCTAAATTATTAATAGCATCACAGTTCCACTGCATCTAATTATATATATATATATATATATATATATATATATATATATATATATATATATATATATATATATATATATATATATATATATAAGACAGAAAACGTTGGCGAAAGCAGGCCACAGCATATGGAAGGACAGGGTGACAAGGAGATAGCCGGTCATCAGGTGATAGTACATTTATTGCCGACGCGTTTCGTAACACATAGTTACATCATCAAGGCTAAAAGAGAAACAACACAAATTAAAAATACATGAAACATAACTTGACTTTAAGAGTCTCTAATAAATATACAAAAAACATACATAAGATGAAAACAATTTAAAAAGCACCTGCTAGACTAAAAAGTTGAAGACTGAGTGATTCGGAGAGAAGGGAGAAGCAGCGAAGAAAGCCGGTTCAACCCAGATACAACTGTACAGAGGAAGTGTGTGAGTTCAACTTGGGCACTAACTGCTTAATAAACAACGACTCGAATATAAGCAGTTCGTCTAAAACAGCTTGTTTGCCCAAGACAGAGAATCAGTATAATTGATGGTGGTTTTACAAATTTTTGCATGATTTCTGATATTTGAAAATTCTGGATTGGACACTCTGCAGCCAGTACGATGACTTACACCATTATGTGAATCAGCTCTGACTTTTTAGCAATCGTTTAGTCGAACCCACGTAAGTACCCAAATCACATCTGGGGCAAGTATATTTATATACGACTGACGATTGCAATATTGGGCAGAGTCTGTCTTTAAATTTGAAAAGTGATCTTATTGTAAGGGGATTTTTTGGAATTAATATAACTTGCAACATATTAAAGTGTTTTTCAATTGCAGACTTGAGATTCCTTCTAAATTTGTCGTCTTGGATGTATGGAATACTGGCATATAGTTTCTTTCGTGGAACAGTGCTTATGGAAGGGGAGTCCGATAATTTCTTATTTAGAAAATTCTTGCAATGTTTGAAGAAAACATGTGAGGGAAACCAGTTATCAGAAAAATATTTAAACAGGAACAATATTTCTTTATGATATAAAATCCCAGGAAGAGGTTAGAGTGTAAGCTCGATGGAGCAAGGTAAAAATTGAATCAAGTTTAAAATTATAAAAACAAGCACTTTAAAAGTTTGAACCCAGACCGGAGAAAGTCTTTTTTCTAAAAAACGGAAGTGTTAAAACTATCACCACTTCGAAACACCAAAACATCCAAAATTGGTAATCGATCATTTTCCTCTCTCTCTAATGTAAACTTGATATCAGGATGCAATTCATTAATGTATGAGAGAAATTGATCAGCATGGAAAGCTGATTTGAAAAGAACAAAGATGTCATCGACAAACCTTTTATACACAAGAGGATAAAAACCAAGGGGGCAATTTTCCAACATGTCCTCCTCCAGGGAGCACATGAAAATAAAATGGTTGGAAAACGTGGAGGGACCGAGAGGTGATCCCATTGCCATTCCGTCAACCTGTTTATACAGATGATCATTAAAAATAAAGGCAGTGTCCAGCACTGCTAATTGCAACAATTTCTTAAAAAGGCAACGATCATAGTTAAAATAAGTGTCATTAGGTTCAATAAAAATTTTATCTAAAATAACCTCGATTGTTTCTTCTACTGGGACATTTGTAAATAAAGATTCAACATCGTAACTGGTCATATATAATTCAGAGTCTTTGACATAAAATATAAGATTTGAATTCTTCGGAGTTTTCAAGGTATGTTGATTTAGAAGTAAATGGTTCTAGTAAAGGAAACTAGGTATTTAGCTAGTTTGTAATTCGGAGCATGAATTGATGACAATATTTGTCTCATTGGGGTTCCTTCTTTATGTATTTTAGGTAGACCGTAAAGGACCCCAAACGATGTACCTGAACAATATAGATCTTCGTAAGTGTCTTTGCTAATGACACTTCAACTTTTTAGTCTAGCAGGTGCTTTTTAAATTGCTTTCATCTTATGTATGTTTTTTTTGTATATTTATTGAGACTCTTAAAGTCAAGTTATGTTTCATGTATTTTTAATTTGTGTTGTTTCTCTTTTAGCCTTGATGATGTAACTATGTGTTACGAAACGCGTCGGCAATAAATGTACTATCACCTGATGACGGCTATCTCCTTGTCACCCTGTCCTTCCATATATATATATATATATATATATATATATATATATATAATATATATATATATATATATATTATATATATATATTAATTGGCTCCTCCTTGGGAAAAACATGCTGCAGCGCCCATGCCTTCAAGGAAGAGATTTCAGGCTTCAGGTCTTCTCTTCTTCGTTCAAGGTTGAATACATCTCCTTACATCGCCCCCCAAACTCAAAGGCTGAAAGCAATGGGATTTTTAATCAGGTATGGAAGGTCTGATTTGTTCAAGATTAAAAAGAAAGAAAAAAAAAAGA
>NC_061096.1:1189467-1196967 GCF_015104395.2 Macrobrachium nipponense
TTAGGTACTTTCTAATTAATGCAATGTTTCTAATGTGATAGTTACATGATTTTACAATATGCGATATATGGTTCTTCATTGACAATTCATGATCAATAAACACTTCCAAGTTCCTCACTGTTGCTACAGTATTTATTGTTGACGAACCAATAGTTATGCTCCTGAAGTGTTCATATTTTCGTAGTGCGTTGTCAGATCCAAATAACATACTCTCAGTTTTGTCTACATTAAGTCTAAATATCTTCGCCGATACCCATTTATCGGTATCTTTCATTATTGCATCAATTTTACTAATTGCGTCCTCTACCGTTTCGACAGGAAAATAGAACTGATTATCATCAGCATGCAGTTTATGCTTAATGAACCTTGTGCTTATTTAGAAGTCTAGATAGTTCAAATAGCAGTGATCCCAAAAAGTTGCCTTAGAGCACTTCTTTCGTTAGGTCTTTTCTTTCTGATTTCACACTTGATTTAACCACGTTAACTTTCTTGTTTTCTAAGTGGCTTTTATACCATTCGATGCCTACTTCTCTCAGGTCTTCAAGCAACAGACTGCGGTCAACTGTATCGAATGCTGCATTTAGGTCCAGCATAACCAGGATGCCAAATTTTCCATCTGCTGTAATTTTTACCATATTTATAATTTCGCACAATGTGAACTCTGTTGAGTGGTTTTTTTTCTGTACGTTGACTGATCATCAGGTATAATGTTGAGTTGTTCTAAGTATTTCCACGTTTGCTCGTGAACTACCATTTCTATAAGTTTTGATAAGTAAAATAGGTTCGATATTGGTCTATAGAAGCTCAAATTTTCTTTATCGCGTTTTCGTTAACAGGCAGGCTATACACAATCATGCTATATTAACATTATTTCAAAGCAATCCTAAAGTACTTATTGCTTGACCATTAAATACATACAAACACACACACACTCATATACTATATATGTACAAATTTCTTAATTAATAAGAGAAATACACTGACCCAAAAAACCTGGTTTCTTTGCATATCATCGCGGTGGACAGCTCAAATAGAAATTCTATCATGTTAATTGATCGTAATGAATCGTTGTTGCTGAATTAATTGGGCTGAGACTATCATGTCCCTTGATTTGAAGGTGAATTATGGTGAGTAATGGAGGCTGTCTTCCAGGTAATTGGGTTGGTACCTGGGTTGGTACCTATTCATCGGAGGATCTACAGTTTTCTTTATTTTATTGTCTTAAAGTCAAGCATATTTATTGGTTGTTGGAAATTTTCGTATTGGTTTTGTATTATAAAATCTACTCTTGGTGGCAAAGTCCTTTAAGGGAGTTAATGAGGTGTTTAAAGTGATCATTTTTACTTGGTATTTTTGTGTGTTTCTCTTTCGCCAAAGCTATTATGTATCATGGGTTAAAGAATGAATAAACATTAATCTATAGCTTTATGTCTACAATGTCGCACTGCCCTAACGATGAGTCATGATAAAGATTATTTGTTTACACTGTTTATGCTAAAGTTCTCCCCCTTAGCCAAAAGTTCCAATAATGTACCTGCATTGTTCTGGGTGCAAGAACTTGCTCCATCCTCGACAAAATGTGACATGATCTAAATACGTTTCATATTCTTTCATTTTCGTTAAGGAATTAACTCATGGTGGAAACTTAACGGAGCCGAAACAAAAGAAAGTAAATTTTTACAACAGTTCCAACTCCGTTTTTCTTAAGTAATTATGTATTTTCCTGCGTGTTTTAAGGATTCTTGAAGGATTATGAAAGTACTATTACATAGGGGAAATGAGTTGTTTTTGAGTTATCGTACATCCCTACTACATCCAACAAGGTTGAGAACCCTTTGGGAATGCAGGGTTTTGGGTGGGGTAAATCACCATCGACACAAAATGGCATTTGAATTAATGAATAAAATGAGGTAAAACAATCATAGCATACCTACCAAGCCATAGTAAGGAAACTTAGCCTACTATGAGATTTAGGGCCTCTGTAACACGGTATTTTGGACTTTGCTCCTCATCAAAGCATCGGATGTAGCTGAAAGTTGACATATGTATATTTTACAACCACACACAAATTTTGTCAGCATTATCAATAACCAAAACCCGATAGTTTTAATTTTTGTACAGTAAAAATTATCTAGCCGACGCCATGGCCAATGGTTACGAGCCAAGAGTCGAAAAACATTAATTTTTTACGTAAGCAGGGTAAATACTGTTTTACGAAATGTTGCCCCGCCCATCCGCCAGACAGAAACTCATTCACCTTGTTCCATCGGCTCTGAAACCCATAGCAGCCAAGAATGGCTAACAGGCTTTGGAATTGTCCACGTGGTTGCAAAACTGCATTTGTCTTACGACTTGCAACTTTATACAGTCAAGAGAAAGCCCTTGGCCATACTTACTATAGCCTGAATAGGTAATTATTCAGTTTTTAGTTTAAATCTAATGTTTATGGTCTGATTTGTATTTACAGTAACGTGATTTTAATACTTGTAATGTCATTCAGGATTTTGAACATTTCATTTAACTATTCACTATGCCACCAAGAGAGAGAGAGAAAGAGAGAGCTTGTATGTAAACAGTCTTTATATAACTATTTTTATTAAAATAAGATTTTTATCCAAAGTAAATACAAGCTTATATGTGCTAAAATCTCCAGCAGACCAACAGATCATCCGATATAATTTTTTTCTTCTGCTTTAGTCCGTACGACCGTGTTGGATATAAAGACTTTATGAATGGCGGAACGATACATAGATGTGGGTGGGGTATCTGTGCTAGCGTAGTAATACTACTGTAGCAGTAGTGCTGCAACGGTAGTAATAGCAGTAATATACATGAATTAAACATTTAGGCCAACTGCTGGGATCCTTGAGGATCATTCAGCACTTCTTACAACTACTCGAGAAATGAGATTTTATAGCCAGAAGTTAAATTTTCTAATCCAACAATGTTGGTGAAGGTTTAAAGCCAAAATACGGTAGCGGCTATTTTTTTCAGTAAATAGGTAGATAGCCATTAAATAAAAATTGCTTGACATTGGATATAGCAGTTATCAAATCAAGCTTGTCTACTATGTTTTTGAAAATTACCAACTATTCCCTACATCTTGTCAATCTGATTGTGACCTATAAAGTAGACTGTAATTTCTTAGGACACTTATTTTGGGAGTTAGACTAATAATCGAAGTGTTTTTGTATTTATTAACATATTTTGTTGGTTTGTTCATTATGACGAATTGTCAGTGGAGAGGTTTCAGAGTTCATAAAGGTGCACTGCTTTGCTTGTATTTACATTTTTATGTCATTGTTGCCAGAGGTCTAGCCTTCGTTACGTATAGCCAATCATCCATCGAGAAAGAGGGAAGAAATGCTGTCATAAGTTACGTAACGAGTGCGTTCGAAACCTTTTCTCTGAGTAAGTTGTCCCGTCTTCAAAAAACTCACTTTTACATCATAAGTACCAAATTTATTCAACTTACGTAATGCAGAATACAGTCAAAATTTATGTGTAGATATAATGTGTGTTTTGAATAAACGTTATATTTATGAAATGCATAGATAAAAAGTTATTGCGAAATAACCGTGTTAGAGAGGCCCTGAATCTCATAGTAGTGTACTGTAGCCTAACATCCCCAAACCATAAGGGAGTGGCGGAATGGCGCTTCGCGCCTTATCCGCAATTTTAGAGATTCTTGACAAGCTCGTATGTACTGGCAAGCAGTAATGTGCTGCGAGCGATAGCCACAGGGGTTAGCAATAGGCACATACAGATCTGAAAAAATTACGATTTTATCTACTTACAGAGCAGACATTGTAAAAAAATCACACACACACAAACAAACAAAGGAAATAAAGCTCTGCACCTGATACGAATAGTTTAATGAGCCTGCAACAGTAGTAGTAGTTGTTGTAGTCGGCCATGGGATTTGCTAGTTTTATTCCTCTCTGGTGTTTTTATTTAAGTGCTTTGTCCCTGCAATACTATACCTCCTATAAATTCTTTGCCGACCCTACTGTTGATTTTGTATGCTTTCTGCTGTCACTTTAAAAGAAAATTGTAAATTTATCTTAATTGGATGGTCAAAGATATTTTGATGGCTTCATTCCAGAACGAGATTGTCGTGGCTCCCCTACAGTTTCATCGCTGTCGTCGTCGTCATCAGGAAATGAATCCCTCTCTAAACTGACATTGCTTATTACACTTTAAACATTCCACCGTTGCAGGTAACGCTCGATGTTGTATTATAAAATCAATGCATTTTGATTTATTTTCATGAAAAGTGTGAATTAACCGACAATAATCAAAATTACAGGAACATAAACTGGACATATCTTCACTCTTATGAAAGACTTGAACCAAATGGCAAGATAAAATGTCTGACATCTGTAAGATTTTCACCAGGTCACGTGACTCCAAGACATCAGAACCACAATGCAGTTCTAAACAATAACAAACTCGCATCAGAGCACAAACTGTGTCCGTGTTAAAGTAAACTAAAACACTTTGAAAATGTTCGAGGACAATGATTATAATTATATATACATTCATATCTCGGATATAGTGAATTTCACAAAAAAGTTTCTGAGACAAAGTTTAATTATTTTTTTATTCCAAGTGCATCTATTATACTATAATGATTATAGAATGAGTTGGAACTAATGTAAAATAATACCCAAAAGAACATTTGATTTCACAAACAACTGTAGCAGTTATTTCTTACCTTCTAAAATTCGACGAAACTTTTCCTGCGCAAGTGAAGACAAAACTTTCTTTCAACAATTCAAACGGAAATTTCCATTTTGTGTATCGTCATCATTTTTGATGTGATGGATCCGCTATCAAGATTTCACTCTCAAATAATAGAAACATTTCTCAGCTTTGTGGGTAAGCTTGATAGCGTTTCATTACTTGAAGTGATTGTTACTACATATGAAGGGATGCAATTCATTTCACTGAAGATATCTGCAATACCTTCTCTCTTTTGAAAAACCTTACATTTTGTATTAAACAATATTAATTTTATTAATTATTTTCCGGGTCTCGCTATCTGGATGTTATATTTCAGGCGGTCCACGCGCTTACGCGGTGATTTTCAAACTGGAAAAGAACGGTGGTTCTGTTCAGGTGGGTCTTCTTCAGACAGTTGAACAAAAACACTGTGGCCTGTTGCAGTTTCCTCCATAGCAAGAGAAGAGGTAGTTTACTCCGCTCACTCTTATGGTCAGTTTCCCTGATTCTTATTGTTTTTTCCTCTCAATAATTCGTACAATTTCAGAAGTATCTCGTCTGATTTCTGTATATTATAACCACTCTAGGGACTTGGTAGATTTTCCATATCGATATAGTGAATTTCCAAAAAGGTTTCTGAGACAAGGTTAATTATTTTTTTTATTCAAGGCATCTATAATACTATAATGATTATAGAATTGCAGTTGGAACTAATGTAAAATAATACCCAAAAGAACATGTGATTTCACAAACAACTCTTATGGTCAGTTTCCCTGATTCTTATTGTTTTTTCCTCTCAATAATTCGTACAATTTCAGAAGTATCTCGTCTGATTTCTGTATATTATAACCACTCTAGGGACTTGGTAGATTTTCCATATCGATAATGGATGTTAATTAAACAAGGGCTTAGCCATTTCCTGTTCTAGTTTTGAAGTTTTCATGTGAAATTTGACCTTCTTGCATTTCATATTCATTATGGTGTTCATTCAGCGCTGATCAACTGTATCATTTCTTTGCGTGAAAAACCGGTGAATTTCCTCATTCCTTACATTTTCAAATTAACTTCTCGATGTTATCTCTGAGAGAGAGAGAGGATTAGTTAAATTAGGAATTTGGCAGTATTCCTGGTCAGCAGGTAAACATTGATTTGAGAGACCGTAAACATTATGAATATCAGAAGTGTTTTTAATTTTTAGAGAGAGAGAGAGAGAGAGAGAGAGAGAGTTTGACTTTCACTAGAGTAATCATAGGATTACCAGAAGTGAATCAATCTTTAAGATAATAATAAGTACTGGAAAGGATCATGGCAATTGTTCCATACGCATGACGCACGGTAATGATTTTGTATTAGAATTTGGTGCAGATATGAATTTCATAAAATGCGTCGCACATTGAACTAGATATGATTCAGAATAAAAATAAAATTGTGATGAAATAACGTAACCAAACGTCATTCCATTTCCATATTTTCAAACAGCAACCAAATTAGACTCGTGATGAGTCCTAATTGATTCCTCTCCTCCATTTCAGTGGAGTAGCTCTGCTGATGGATGAGCACAGGGCCGATATGTATGTTTTATATTGCTTATTATGCTTTCTTATATCCATTTTCAACATTTAAAGGAGGTGCATCCTGAACAGGTCATTTCTCTAATTGGAGGTAACACAGGAAAATATGAGACTATGATCACTGCCCTATTCATAGTTTAAGTAATGGATTTGAGGTGACTTATACTTCTGTATCAATTTATTCTCTCTCTCTCTCTCTCTCTCTCTCTCTCTCTCTCTCTCTCTCTCTCTCTCTCTCTCTCTCGGGAAATATCATTAAAAGACTTGCGGTTCTATTGAAGCTGCAGTCAGACAGCAGTATTCATATTAGTAGAGAGAGAGGCAGAGGCTGCGTTGCCTTCAAACAATGGGGTATGACTGCAGAATTGCTTTGGACATTCCAGACCCTCGGTGACAGTACCTGCTCTCTTCTAAACCAAAGGAAAACTGTGTCAGGGATAAATGTATGTCTCACTTCCAGTTGGTGGGAAAATATTCAGATATTCTTTTAGCATCCGGAAGTTATCAATCAGTTCTGCTATGATGCTTGTGCAGCTGATGGTCCATTCCCCGTTTTCTTTGTTATGGCTAATGCATTTTCATCAAGTCCATTATCAAATCTACATCATCTCCATGTCCTGTATAATTAGAAGTTTGCCTTTCCCTTTTATAATACATGCCTGTCTCATTCCTATTCTATTCTCTTGAATCTTGACATCCTCTCTCTCTCCCACCCACACACACACACACACGTACACAAACCTTTCAGCCACACACTCTTGACTCACCCACAAGTCTTCACTCACGAGAACAATCAACCTTCAACAATAGTTTTATTATTCCCCGTTTGTCTCCAGGTAAGTTGGTTTGTCTGTCGGTAAACGAATTCAGCGTCTTGTGCCACGTGGGAAAGGGAGTGAGTTGGCTTCTCAATAAGGCCAGATTAAATCCAGGGTCATGGATCAGACATGATTGCTGTCTGCTGGACTTCGAAGGATTAGAAACTAGATTTTATAATCCTTCTTGCTTTGGTATATCAATTGAACCTTTATATGTTTGTTATGTCTGAGTTAGATGAATAAGGACGACACTACTGGTTGAAGAGCAGTTTCACGGAGTCTATAATTTCACAAGTTTACACTAGAACAAAAAGATATTTTAGTATATCATCTCACATTTGGTTTAAATGTTATCTGATCTTTGGAATAAAAGACACTTGGTCAAG
>NC_061096.1:1201967-1219467 GCF_015104395.2 Macrobrachium nipponense
TTCTTGCCTTTCTCATGACATAATGAAACCTGGTTGATTACAGCCATTCGTATTAAGTGAACATTCTCCTGTTATTATTAATACTGTCTGCTTATATCTGGCCTGTCCGGTCTTTAGGTTAGCAGGGAAAATTAGCATATTGTAACAAACATTCAATATATGTTTGTATTTTGTTAGCGTAGTCATAAGGTGATTTGTTTATTTGTTTTTCACGCAAATACCTAACAACCCTTTCAAAAGGTTGTTCAGTTGTTCAGATAATTAAAGGAATTGGTCGGATGCTTGTTTGCTTTAATTTTGTTCTCGTCGTTCCAGTTTTTAGTTAGTTCTCGACTGACTCCTGCCTGGGTCCTATTCATATTTTTTCCCGTCCTCCGACCAAGGTTTCCGAGTTATGGGGTAATGTTCATTGTTATATCTAGATATTTATATTTAGAGCGAAGTTTTTCCCGATCTTTTGGTGTTAGTTTTGTGTAAATTGGGCTTTGGTTTATTGTTGGTCTTGTTTAATGATATTGAGTAATGCTTGTCATTTTTTGTTTATTTATATATGAAATGTATTATCAATGTAACCTTGTGTCTTTTTTTAACAATCCTTTTGTTACAATATCTTTTGTTACAATATCTTCCGAAAACTACATTTCAAAGGGACAACGAATGTGGTGTTGGAAATTACTAGGTTTCTAGACATTACCCTAAATCGCCTATCTTCTCGAAATACATGATAATATTTTGATTATAAACTGAGAACAAATTCAGATTATCGCTAATAAAAAATGAATACGAAATACTATAAGGCGGAAATCCTTGCTCACACGAGATCAGGAATCGCCAATCACACCTAATATTATTTGGGTGTCGGGTGTATAAAGGTAGTGGCGATGTGGGGGAGAGGCTTCACAATAACCTCCTTTCTTAGCGTCCTGTTGCCTCTTGCAATCGGCCCTGATGTCATTCTGCTAATTCTGATATCAGTTGGATCATTTGGAATAAAGAATTACCAAAAGAAGTTTATGCGTGCAAAAATATCAGTTTCGAAATACACTTGAAACAATGCCACGCTTGAACGATGTCCATCTCTCTCTCTCTCTCTCTCTCTCTCTCTCTCTCTCTCTCTCTCTCTCTCTCTCTCTCTGACAGCCCTCCAGGGTTTAAGCTTAATTAATCACCAACATGTCCCACTTCAGACGCCCAATGGTCGCCATAAAAGTGATGACCCTCAATTAGACGTTGCACATCTTGCGTCCAATCACTGGGCTTCGAAATAGCTTATCTTAACCATCCATTTACCAAAGACATGACAGAGAAACAATAGCAATAGAGAAGGAGTTTTGGGGGTCTTTAATATGTCTGGTCTGAAGACGAAGCAAGTGTGAATGGATTCAGAGATGTCAAGAATTTAGGAGTTCGTTTAGGGGAAGGTTTCCTTTTTTCTTATGAAATCCGAATTGTCAAGGTTGTTATGTAACAGAAAAAGAATCGTCATTTGTCAAGTATGAGTTCCATCCGGATTGCTTCACCCAGGCTTTTCCGGGATGCGCAAATAACATCAGGGAGTGAACAAAAATAACAGGTTTGTAGAACCACTCTTCCTTCTTCCTCATTTTCTCGTAAAGTCTATTTCTCTCCAATATTCTTCAGTGTCGCTCTTCTCAAAATCTCTTGGCACTTGCGTCGTCTCATGTTAACCGTTGCCATTAATTATCTGATTACAGACCCCATAACCGTATGAATGAATCACCCAGCATAAACACTCCCCAATCTCCCCATCTCTGTTGCCCCAAAGCAATATTACTAGTACATACTACAATCTCCCTTCTTTCAGTCTTTAAGATGATTAAGTAAAAAATGTCATCCTTTTCACACTCGATACTTCGTGGATTTGACTTTAGCCTCGTGGACAAGAGAATCGAAAGACAAAGCACGAGAGAGAGAGAGAGAGAGAGATCATAAAAAATTGCCGGTTTTTACGACAAAGTGATAAAAGTAAAGCCAGGAATATATAGTCTTATGACCCAGGTTTGTACCGTTTTGTGTTGAACACGATCGAAAAAGACGCATGAAATCTCTCGAGGACTTGGAAAATGCCAAATACTTTATTTTCGCTTACTCGGGGAGTAAGCCCACAATCTACTTTGTTGTTGTTGCTGCTGCTGTTCTTGTTCTTGTTGAGGGGGAAGGGAAGGTTTATGGAAGAGCCTAAAAAGTTTTGAAAAAGGGGTTTCGTTAGAAGTTAGGAATATAATGTTTACAACTTAGGCGTGAGGGGAACATCTTTTTCGTCCCTAGTAAGGTGGAGGTCGGATCACGACTTTTTTTAGAGGGTTTGAAGTTGGAGAGCCAGGTGGATTTTATCCACACTATTGAGTACAAAAGGTTTGAGTGTGTAATTCTATTGTAAATCACCTAACAATGAAAGAAAGGGGAGTCTTAAGTTGCACAATCCTGGGCTTTGGTCCCTGAGGGTCTCAAAAGGGAGCCAAAAATCCAATTAAACAAACTTTCGAGTACAACAACCGTTTCAAGCCTGTTCCATTTAGATCACCCCTCAAATTAAACTAATGCAACTTAAGACATGAAAATACCTGGGGTTACTAATTAAGACACCTACTAATTAACGACCAATTAAAGATTTATTTAAACTTTCAAGTACAACAAAAATTCTTTTTGCAAATGATAATTTAGTAGACACCATATCCACAACTCTTTTTCCTGGGGTTTGCAGTAGATAAGATGGGTTTTTTTTGGACCCTGAGGGATATGAAGACCCTTATACAAAAGAGGGAGTACAACAATTTTGATTGGTGCTTTGGATAAAGCATTATTTCAAATGAACAAAAATGCAAATTAAGACACCAAAATATCTGGGGTTATTAATTAAGACTAATTAACGACTACTTAAGTAATGATCGATTTATTTAAACTTTCATGTGACTGACAAAATTTCTTTTTGCAGAAGATAATGCGGCATGGAATGTACAGTGTGATGTACGACATAGCTTATTGTTTTATAGTGACCAAATCGAATCCTAGGTCAAGTCAGTGTGTCTTAATTTTACTGCGAACATCTCATTCGTGATCATCATCAGTATTTTCACCTAATGATTCCATTTCTCTTGGCAGAGGATCATGATCTTCATCCATATAATCATCCATACCACCATCTTCCTTGGCATCACCACTGTTGTCATCTGGCTCTTTTTCGACCTGAACCTCTGGAATGAGTGTAGGGGGCATCTGTTCTCCATTGAACCAAATGATGCGAAATTCGCCGTCGACCATTGGTGGGTATTTTGTCCAGGTCTTGGTGATGAGCACTACCCCATAATCTTGCAACGAATGCACTTCTATCCACGTGAGGTGCTAGTTCTGCTTCACATGGTGGAATGCTGCTGCCTGCAATGCTTTTAAGCTTCTCAAATGGGTGCTGCATTTGACTTTCGTTTGTAGGTTTTCTTGACCACGTTGAACTGGGACTTGTTGAGTGGGACAAGTTTCCATGCTCCGTACAACACACAGAAAAAATCCTGCAAGATTTGGATGACTTCCTCTGTTGGGACAGCCTGGCTCAATGAAGCAAACGCTCTCTGGAACTTGTCACTTTTTGCCACAATTGTATATGGCCTGTTCTTTCCTTTCCTTGCAAAGGCAAAGGTATAGTCACAGCCAGTGAACGCATGTAGGCCGGGGAGTGCAGCACACATAGCTTGGCCTATCACAGCAGAAATCATAGTTACGTTTACGTAACGCAGGTCGCCTTGTCCTCTTGTCCCAACCTCCATCCACACGGTGGAGGAAACTCGATGGACATGGTGTAGAAGTAACACTAGAATGTCAGTGTCAGAAGCTCTTATGACTATGTTGCTAGGTGTGGAGTGTCCGCCTCAGTCATGTGAAAGATGACTCTGGTGTCAGCCTGCGAGTGGTTGCAGTTTAGAGATGGGACTGATTCTGCGTATACTTCTCCATCTTCTACCAAGTACCAAGTGCATTCTTCCATCACTCTCAAATACACTTCCCGTCCATCAAGAAGAGGCCTGTAGAAGTCCCTCGACCAATCCTTTGTGAGAAAGACGGGTAGCTCTCGTTTGAATTACTCCCTCTCGAGTTGTTTCTTGAAGCTTGAGTCTCTTTTCTGTTGAGGTCCTTCGATAACTAGTTCCCCTCCCACAACAGCTTCTCTGTGCTGGCACTCACAGTCCTTGATGGATGGTCTTTCATACGTATCGAAGTCGATGTCGATTCTCCATGACTTATACGCCAAGCTAGTAACCAGAATGTTTCACGACAGCTCCCCGTACGTTGCAGGCTGATTCGGCGATATGCAGTGGAATTGGAAATTGCCGTCAATGATATGAGTACCTACAAATGATGGGCTGCCATGGTCACTGACATTTCCCTCCAGAAGTTTGAACAATTTGCTTTTATCTGCGTAAGCCATCGTGCCATCACTGTGACCCATTGATAGGGGCACAGGTGTAAGTGGAAATGAGAAGACATGTTCAAGGTCAGTGTCATTTGTTGCTGCTGTGAAGGCAATGCAGCCAAGAAGTGCACTGGTACATTTGAATTGTGCCTCTTTGGCGTTTTTGTCTGCTTTTCGATTGGTTACGCATTCACTTGCGAATGTGCGAAGAGGATGCTTGCGAATCAGTTTTTCAAAATGCTCTGCACTTTCGAGGCATTCTTTTACAAAGCTTTCATGCCTATTCTTGCAGTCTTCTGGAATGTTCAGCAATGATGTACTTGTGGCATCTGTTGCACTCTTCCCAGTGCTGATGTTAATGAGAGGGAAGCTTGGATCAAGTGTGAAAGGATTGGCACGAAACTCAATATGATTGATGATCTTCTGCAGATCCTCATTGTATTTCCTGATTCTGGCTGGACTGAGCTCAGTCCGAGTGTCGCTTGTGTTGCTCATTCCAACCATAGTGAGAGCTTCATTCTCAAGTGCTGCTCGGCTACTCTTGGTGACACTCCACCATACTCTTGAACTGTAGTTGTTTGTGGACTATGTATATCCCGTCATTCGGGAGGCTGCATCTGCATTGACTGTTTGCTCCAGGGTGAGATCAAATGCAGCAAGTTTTATACTGGTGAGTATAAGTACATTTTCAGTGTGTGATTGATTCTTAATAGCAAGAATTGTAGTGTCACCTTCTTGGTTTTTGGAATATTCAATTGCTTTTTGGATGGCAATTAATTCAGTTTGCAGAGTAGATGCATGATTAGATAGTCTCCAAGTAGTAGCTACATTAAGCCAGCTTTGTGGTGCCACGGGGTCTTGCTTCACAGCAGCCCATAACTGGTGATGGATGAAGGATTCTTCTCTGTAACATATCATTTGGTTCAAATTTAACCACTGGGCCAGAAGTGAAATAAATTGTGGGAAATAAAGTGCTATAGAAGTAAGTCCCAGTAAGTACGAGAGTGTGGGAAAGAAAGAATAAAATTTGAGTTAGAGAAAAAGTTTGGGAATCAAATTTTCCTTGGGATGTGATGAAAGATCTGATGAATTATGTTTTTCCATGAATTTTCCATTAAATATTGCTCGTTAAGGTACTGGCGAAAAGGAACAGCAATGGGATTAGGTGAGGCACCTGCTGTCCAGAATGAACAACAGGTGCTTGGCTTTGAAGGTTTGGATGAGGTGGGGTTGTATGCAATTTAGCAAAGTCTCTCTGTTTACAGTTTTCCCTGTAGGAAGTTTCTCCTCTTTTGAAAGCACCTAGGTACTGCTTGGTGGGATGAGGTTTGCTGCATATTCCACACCTCTCTGTGGCTGTGCAGTGGCTGCTGTGATGTCCAAACTTGTGGCACTTGTAACATCAAAGTGGCTCTGGAATAAAGGCTTCAGTGGGGAATGATCCCCATATACCAAGGGTGACTTGTTTGGGTATCGCTTCTTGAAAGGTGGCGATGACTTTCCTTGTGGGAATACTGGATGTATCAGATTTAACAGTGCATCTTTTTGCATCTATAATATTATCCAGTTGTAGAATAGGGTCGAGAGGCAGGGTGGTTGGGTATCTGCAGATGACTGCTTTCTTTATTTTCTCTGATGGGTCTAGCAGTGTAAAACCAGAATTCCCTCGAAGAATCTTGTCAGTGTCTCTGCTCTTTGGGGTAATAATCATATCACCCACTAGCTTTGGTCTAACAGACATTTTTAAAGTTAGATTTTCTTTCTCTAATCTTGCTATTTCAACATGGGAGGCTCTATATTGTGGAAGAGGTGAAGAGGAATTCATTGTGACAGACTTGGTAGGAGAAAGGGTTCTTTCCTTTTGAATTGGAGCTTTCCTGAAGGCTCTCTTCTTCTTGCATACGGTGGTCCATCCTTCAGTGTTGGATTCATCTTCCAACAGAGAAGTAGCTTGTCTCTTCAGTGTTTCCATTGCTTGAGCAGGTTTCAATCGTTGTATGTTTCTCATCAGACATCTCTTGATGGGAGTTTTCCTCACTGGAGAAAGAATCTGTGGATATATTATCCTCTTCGTGCATGGTTGGTGGTTGAGTAGGATTATGAAGAAGAGTTGGGAATTCCATGTTTTCATCAACGATGGGAATACTGTTTCTTGAAACTATCTTTGTCAGACTCCATTTCCTCAAATTGTTTCAAAGCCAGGTGATTTCTTTGTACATCAATGGAGGAGTCTTTCAAAGACTCCAATCCCTTATGTGTCTGCGAGCAGAAGTCAAGGATTAAATAACGAGTTGGCGAATTCATATGGGAGCAATGACGGTTGTACACAGCTGCAAAATCGAAACAGATAGTCTCCAAACATTATTAAGGGAAGCAGAGACTACTGCTGCAGCTGCTGCTGGTACATTCCTGTCAACTGAGCTGTCTGTGTAGTAAATGTTGGGAGCATTTGTTTTGTTTATGGCTATTTGTGCCACTTGTCTGAGTTGATTAGGTGTGCAGAGTGCCTTATTCATTAGGAGCAGAGTGAAGCTAAAATTGATGGGGAGCGAGACCCAAGGGGGTGGTTCATTGTAATTGTCATAGGGAACTTCCTTCTTGGTTGCTGCAGTTTCTTTTTACATATTTGTTTTTCTCAGGATCATGAGAAGATTTCCCATGTGGTTTTTGGGATGGTTTATGTCTTCATGTAAGTTGAGAATTCTTGCTATTTTGTTTTTAAGGGAACAGTCTCTACCCATTTTCAGGGTTTTGAATTCAGGATTCCATCTGGAAGGAGAAAGAGGAAAGAGGTGGAGGAAGGAGATATTTAAGTTTTAATGTTGTCTGGATAGCAAAGTGATTGCTAATGAGAACTGGGTGTATTTTTCAAGAAGCATCAGCCTGTAAATTGCTGGAAATGAGAAGTAAGATCTAGCCCTCCTTCGTGTAAATGCGTGGGTTCATTGGAATTATTTAAAAGTTTGACTCAGGAATGTCTTGGAACAGAAAGTGCAGGTGGCATCCTGCAGGGTTGGTTAATGCTTTGGATCTGAGGAAGGGATAATGGGCGTTGAAGTCTTCTGCAATAAGGGTGTTTTCTCTAGAGGCTGCATCAAAACGTTCATCTGCCTCCAGATCAGTGTTTGGTGATCTGTATATGTTATGTATTGCAAGTGTTGTGCCTTCTAAAATAGCTTTAACACTCAATGTTTCTACACCTGGTCCATGGTCTATGTTTGTAATTTGCAAGACAAGAATTCTATTTTTAATGAGTGTCAGTAGCCCTCTTGAGCTGTCTGTATGTGGTGTCTGATATACAGTGTAGCCTTTGAAGGAAAAGGATGTATTTTCTCTGAGATGTGTTTCTTGTAGAAGGATTGTATCATGGTTTCCTAGGGATGTTTGTGACTGCAATAGAGCAAGCTTGGGCCATACTCCATTTATGTTCCATTGAAGTATTTTCAATGGATCTTTGCCATTGTTTAGTGGAATGTTATAGTATGTGTCCAAGCTAGTGGTAAATTCAGAGTCACTGTGTGGACTCATGAATTTGTCCACATCAACAGTGATTCTTTTATCTTCTGGATGGCTAAACTATTTTCAGTAGGGTCCAAAGGCTTCATTTTATGCAGGCATCATTTACATGAGAGTGTCAGGTTATTTTGTTGGTTGAATCTAGGAAGCTCAGTTATTGCAACAGAGGGTGTTGGAGAGACTGGGTTGTAAGGTTCTGGAGAAGAGATAGGTTGGGAGGATAAGAGATGGAAAGAAGAAGATGGAATGTAGGGAGAAGATGGAGAGATGATGGGAATAGGTTTGGGGGTAGGTTGCAATGGTTGGGTGACAGGTTGTGGGGAGGGGGTGGACTGGGATGGGGGAGGTTGAGGGCGTGAGGAATGTTGCCTGGGGTGGTTTTGGAGGAGGAAGTTTGTTTTTATTTTGATTCTGATTTAACCTTTGTGGCAGATGTTTGGGAAGGGGAGGATAATGGGTAGGAGAGTTTTGTGAAGGAGAGGGAGGTAATTGTGTTCTCCTTTTAACACGCAAGATGCGCTGGAGCCGTAAAGGAGCATTTTTCTGCCAGGCATGATGGTTTCCCTTGCAATTTGGGCAGCATGCATTGGTAGATAGGCCAACGTTAAATTTTTCAAAGCAGGTATTGGTCGGGTGTCTGCGACTGCATATCCCACAGATTTCAAAACTGGTGCACTGTTCTTGGTGATGACCAACAAACCAATGACACCTAAAACATCGTAGGGATTCAGGTGTAAAATCTTATGCATGGAAGGTTCCCCAGATACCTACATTGATACATAGGGGGATGGGTTCTTTGAAGGTGCACAAAACTTTTTGTGTGGGTTGAGGTTGCTTGGTCTAGGTGCTGATGCACCTTTCACCACATAGAATGGAACGATGGTTCAGAAGGGGTATTATTTCCAGGCTGACAGGGTAATTTCATACTACTGCTTTCATTAGCCTCTGCTGTTCTTGGTTCTTGGGGGTGATAGTAAAATCCCCTTGAGGATTGTGTCTAGCTGTCATTAGAAGGGTGAGGTTGTCAGTTTCTAAGGCAGCAGTTTTAGCATAGGACATTCCAGACACTACTACCCTGAATTTGGGAAAGGGATTAGCCTGTGGCTTAATGACATTTTTTCAAAGGGTTGGTGTTTAAAGAAGCACTGTTGCTTATCTTATTGGCATTCTTCTTCTTTTGCACTAGTGTTTGCAATCCTCCTTCATCAGAAGTGAAAGGTCAGGGTTTGCTCCGTGATCAGGTGCAGGGTTTGCAGAGGAAGGGTTTTCAGAAGCAGAATTAATAGAGGAAGGGTTGTTCTCGTTCATGTCAACATCCAAGGTGGGGTTGAGGTCGCAGTCCGAGTCATCAGAGTCCATGATTTTCCTTCTGGAAGATTCAGGGGCATTGGTCAGGTCAAGGGAAGAGTGTAATCCGGTTCTCTTCCCAGCAAGATTAGATCTCCTTTCCTCCTGTATGGAAGAGACAAAAAAAAAAAAAAGTAACATACAAACATGCACAAAAAAATAGACTCAAATATTCACAATAAAATGTCACTGTTTCCTTGAAAAAGTTGCACAATAAAGCACTTGTAAACGTCAGAGAAATATCGTGAAAATAACGGTCACTGTCTGCAAAGCACACGATCGCACTATCAGAGATTGGAGAGCACTAGCGAACTCCGCGGGAATAAATACCCAACTGATGAAAATACCACTCGGTCTATCGATTTTTAAGCTTCACACGAATCCGCCTTTGGTGTCACATGGTAGTTTATGAAGGTCCTACCTCTCCCCTCTTCATCTTTCCCCCAAGACACCAGTACTTCTTCTTCTTCTTCTTCTTCTTCTTTTATTATTATTATTATTATTATATATATATATATATATATATATATATATATATATATATATATATATATATATATATATTATATATATATATATATATATTTGAGTGGGATTGTGTATATATATCCCAATCACAGTCAACACAGTCAAGACCAGCTGCAGAGAGGACTAATCCTGATAAGGGAATCCAGAACAAGAATTGAGTTTATAACGAAAGCTGAAATGAAATAGATGGAAAATAGAAACCAAACAAAACAGAATAGATGAAAGATGAAAGGTGCAGATGTTTGGCGAATGAATGTTGAATATGCTCCATTCTAGGCGACCGAAAAGAAGTTTCTAATGGGGAATATTTCAGTGTGAATGTAAACTAGTAATGGTTCATGGAGGCTTTCACCAGCTTGAAAGAGAGTAGAAAGTTTGATACCCCGTGGAATATTTAAAATAAAATGTGGATATCATGACCAAGAAATGTCTTATAATTAATTAACTGAGAGATAGTAAGAAATGCAGATTACTCAAACTGAATTGTTGATAAGGCAGAAAGCATCCAGAAAGTCCATAATCCCGCCAGTGGTAAACATTCCTAAATGAATTTCTAAAGTGAGTTCAGATCTGTGTAACGTGAAATACTCCCTTCTTATTTATATATAATTACCTTGGAAGACAAATCACTTTAATTGGATCCCAAGTCACATAGGAATCGAAGGCAATGAGGAAGCTGATCAACTTGCAAAAACCACTCTCTGATGTGACACTATTTGTATTATCATTAATCAGTCCCTCAATCAAATAAAAAAATAACATTTTCAGGTACTGCCAGAGCAAACCATACTGTGAAATCCGTCAAACTTTTCTTCAAGGATCAAGGTCTGCCAAATGGTATATAGAATGCACTAAACTTCAAAGTCTCTCTCTTTCCAGAAATACTTCTAGAAAACTAGCGGTCATTATCAGCCGACTACGACTTGGATACCTGTGCATCTGGCAAATGATTAATCCAGAACAAGAGCATGCAACTACTGTGAACAGGTAGTAGCTCAACCACTATAGCATTATCTGTTACAATGCCTGGAGACTCTCCCTCTCAGGCAGAATTTCACAGAGGTACCTTTAACCAGCACCAGAATGGTGATATACACAAATGAAAACACTGAGACACTTTCATCCTTTCTCTGTTCTTACCCTCCACCTAGGTAAACAGACTTGCCTCCTGCAAAAACTGCCTAAATCACATTCCCTTCATATTCATAATGCTCCTTTCATGATCTCCCTTATGGACTACTATATTAGCTAGTCCCGTTCTACTGTGACCTTCACGATCGGTCGATAGAAGGCAGCAAGGATGCCTGTATTCCCACTTACTGTTTTTTATCATCTTATTCCTTTGACTTTAAATTTTTTCCTTTCATTCCCACGCTCTCCTATACTGGGACTCGCTGCTGTAACACTTTTTCTCCTACTAATGCCTCTTCATTTCTGGCCCAGTGATTAAATTGAGCTGAATGCTATGTTCACAAGTTTAGTTGTTAAATTGACAGTTACGGGCTGCTGAAGAGCAAGAGCCCATGTCGGCATAAAGCTGGCTTAATCTTACTACTAGTTCTATCTAAGTGTGATCCCTACCTCATGAACTCCTCAGTTTCTCTTACTAGATTGTGAATATGACCTGAGCTTTGAACGGGACGATTTTCATTCTACAGTTTGTGTTTTATATTCTTGGCATGTGGCTACCTACTGTTTATCTTTTATGGAGGAGGTCTTGACATAAATTTGTGATTTTACTTTTACTTTAAGAAAATTAAATGTATATTCTGAAACATTTGTCAGTCAATTTTTTTATATAAATATTCTGGTATTAATAATAATAATAATAATAATAATAATAATAATAATAATAATTGAAAAAGAAACCCACAAATTCAATTTGTAACTTGTTTACTTCTAAGTATTACATTTAGTTTTACTCCACACTCGAGTACTTTCAGGGCCCTTCTGTGGCCCATTCTCAAGAGATGTTTGGTTGGATGTTAGCCTGGGTCAAGGCCCAGCAGTTGAGAAGACTGCTGGGCCTTGACCCAGGCTAACATCCCAAACATCTCTTGAGAACTGGGCAACAGAAGGGCCTGAAAGTACTCGAGTGTGGAGTAAAAACTAAATGTAAATACTTAGAAGTAAACAAGTTACAAATTGAATTTGTGGGTTTCTTTTTCAATCTTCAGAAGAAAACTGAAAGAAGTTTTTGTTTGGTTAATAATAATAATAATAATAATAATCTAATAATATGTATTATTCAGTGTGTTATCTCGTTATGGGGAAGTCATTTTTGAAATCACAGTTTTCCAGAAAATACAATACGGACATTTTTATCATTCACAAAGAGAGAGAAACAATTTATTGTGCAATAAAAGCTTACAAAGCACAGCACAACAGGCAACCCGGACGCGGTATGCGTGTGTAGGGGAAAGCCCTCTTGAATGAATGGCATTAGCTGTGGTATTATACATACCTTTCCACCTATTGATTACTAGACAAACGTCATTCATCAGGGCTGATATGGTACTCAGGGGTAGTATTACAAAATTTAAATACAAGTTGTGGTATCATACATACCTTTTCCACCCTATTGATTACTAGACAAACGTCATTCATCGGGGCTGATATAGGTACTCAGGTAGTATTACAAAATTTAAATGCTTATAGATAACTATATTGGGAAATTACAATGTTGAATAGGAATTACCCATTAAGTGATTGCACTGTATAATTAGTCTTAAGTATTACAAGATATTGAACTTTTATATATATTTTTCAAAAAAAAAAAAAAAAAATTATTTGAATGTCTGCTATACAAGATTCGTACAACATTGTTATCAGGTTTCTGTTTGAGGTACCACAATTGCCAACGGAAGTAACCATGTGGTAATAACTATGGAGTAAATAATGAACAATGTTTTACTTTATAACAGGATAAAATTTGAAATAATTACTTTGGCAGTATGAATGACATTCAGATGAGGTCAACACATCAGATTTTATATAAATATTATAAGAAAAATTAGATATACAACAGTTTTATTGGTGTTAACACGAGGTTCCAAAATAGTATGTTCTACAATGTAGTTTTATGCTCAATATGCTAATATAGATATTTAACTGAATGAGTTACATTTGGATGAGTCAACATATAAATTTTAAATAAAAGTTATGAAAAAAAAGGCCATAACAATTTCATTGGTACTAACAGGTAACTAAACAATAAAAATGTATACTACAATTTAGTTCTGCACATTATACAGATAATTATTTTGATGAAAGAATTGCATTTAGATGAGGTCAAAACATAGGATTTTAAGAAAATATTATAAAAACAAAGTAGAAATACAACAGTTATTTCTTATGCTACTAAGTGAATAAAACATACTACAATTTGATTTTGTACAACAAGATACAATATATACAAGTCTATTGACTATCTGGAGCAAGCAAAATTTTGGTATGAGTATTGATAACCATTTTCAGCACACCAGGTTGCAGAAAATGCTTGAGTAGGTCAACTTCACTCAGTCCCTGTGGCCTGTAATGAGTAATCTCTTCACACTCCACGAGATAATGACTTAGAGTGTGCTTCCTTAACTCGCCACATAGTCTGCAGCATGTTTCTGATGGACTGACAGCTGGCAGGTACCCATCCCAAAGGTATGCGGCTCTGCATCCTTAGTCTGCTATATGTTGTTTGCTCTCTTCTGCTCTCCAGTCCACAAAGTTTGTAGTCAGGTGGTTTACCTCCAGTAATTTCAAGGTATTTTCTTATTGATGAGTGCGTTTCTTTGAGCATCTCTATTCTCTCATTGTATCTTTGCATTATTTCCATACCAACTGAGTCCTTCAACATACTCAGGGATGGTGTCAGTTTGTAATCCACTCTCTCCTTCCTTGCGCCTTCTTTAGCAAGCTCGTCGGCTCTCTCATTGCCTTTGATACCAATGTGTGAAGGCACCCATATGAATGCAACCATTCTGTCGGCTCGTCTGATCTGTGATAGCAGGTCTATAGCTCTTCTCACTATGATATTTGATTGCAGCTTTTCTTGGTGTTAGTGATTGCAAGGCACTCAGGCTATCTGTTGCTATTATGGCATTGTCCTTATTCCTATTTATGATACTCAGGGCAGCTGTAATACCTAGAAGTTCTGACTGTAATATGGAGCATCCATCTGATGATCGTAAATGACAGAGAGTATACCTCCTCTCCATTCTGATATACAGTTACCCGCTTCCTGCTCTACCATCTTCCAGGAGTGACCCATCTGTGTAATAATGTACCCGCTCCCATTGAATACTGTCCAGCCTCTGGAAATAGTCATCCTTCAGCAATGCAGGATTCATCTCTTCCTTTTCCCTTTTAAAAAAGCTGATAGCAATATCTCAGTCTCTGGTATGCTCCATGGGGGGATGTCTTTTACATCTATCTTGGTTACATCTAAGTATTCTTTCATGCTAGAATGCTCTATTAATTGTCTTGCTGCAGTAACCCAACCATTCTTTAATCTTCTAGGATAGCTGTGAATTAGAGTATCTCTTGTTAATCCATCATCATCCGTCATGATGGACCTATAAAACAATGGATGATTGCTGTTCTTGCTATTCTGTGATGTATTGGATGCAGACCTGCCTCATTCCTCAATATTTCTTGCCTGACACTTTTAGGTGCCCCTATTATACTTCTTGCTGCCTTGTTCTGGATGATTTCTAGGATACCAATATAGCTCTTCCTCAGCGGCAGCAACATGCTACTACTGTAGTCAATTATTGATCTTATCATAGATGTATAAAGTCGCTTCACCATAGGTACACTTGCACCCACAGAGCCACATGCTACTTTCCAAAGAAGGCGTAACCTTGCTGCTGAAGCCTGTACTATTCTCTTAACTTCATACAATTTATGACACCTGTTTGTTAAGTATGACACCCATGTACTTGTACTGCGCTACCTTCTCTATTCTCTCCCCTTGTATGTGCAGTATCAGGGGTTGCGTGTACCCCTTGCTATCATCTTAGTCTTTTCAGGTGATATGACTAATCCTATGCTGTTACATAATGATGTGCATGCCTTAATTGCCTGTTTTATTCTCTTATCTGTGCTAGCTTGTACTACTATGTCATCTGCATATATGGTTATTATGATTCCTGGTATATTAATTTTTCCTAGCACATTCATTAGAATATTAAAAAGAGTGGGTGATAGAACACCTCCTTGAGGGGTACCCAACTCCATTTTTTCCCATCTTGATAGTACACCTTCAAAGTAGACACAACTGATTCTATCTGTTAGGTAATCCATTATGAGCTGTAGGAGTCTTCCTTCTATCATTTCTGCCAACTCTGTCAAAATAATTATATGGCTAGCCCTATCAAAGGCTCCCTTTAGATCTATGAACACTGTGTCTTTTAACCCTAAGACTGCACTTACTCTATGAATACAGTGGTGTGTGCTCCTCCCAGGTATGTAGCCATATAAATTCTTTGAGAGCTTTTTCCTAATAAAGAAATCGAGCCTATTTAGTAGCATTCTTTCAAATACCTTGCACAGACATGATGTCAATGAAATAGGTCGAAATTCTCCTGGCTTTCCTGGTTTTGGCACTGGTATTATGAGCGACTTCTTCCATGCTTTGGGTATGGGCTGTCCTGACCATATCATGTTGTAAAGTTCAGAAACTGGATTTCCACTCACTGTTGTGAGGAACCTGATAGCATTATATGTAATCCCATCTAATCCCGGTCAGTAGACTTCCCACTCTTCAGAGTTTCTTGCAGTTCTTGCTCTGTGAAGAGTTTGTCATCACACTTCCCTGCCTTCTTAAGTGCTTCCTTAACTTCTTTTTTTTCTTCCTTATCCATCTTCTCAACTGCCACTCTAACCTTGATGGGTAGTGCATCATGCTAGCATCAGATGCCCACTTTGTCATAAGTTCATTTGCTCTTTCTCTTGGGTTGGGATGGAGCGGTTCTCTGTTTTTCTTCCCTTGGGCTATCCTCACTCTCCTTGCAACCTCACAAGGTGTGTTTTTTCATTGATGCCTTGCATAAACTTATTCCAGTACTTCTCTCTAGAGTTCTTTTTAACATCTTGCACATGTTTCTCCATTCTTCTATATATTGTTAGGTTTTCTGGGCTGAGGTTATTCATCAAAAACAATTTTGTCTAACTATCATTCCCTAACAAGAAGAGATGCAGGTATCGTGTGTCTTATTTGCTTAATTTCCACATCTTCCATTGCAGATGACGCCTGGGGATAGAAAACGGAGGAAATTCGACATTCCTTGTTTCAATCCCAAGGTAGCATGAGAGGGAGAAAGTTTGCACAGGGACCACGAGTGATTTAAGCCTCCGCCGGGCTTAGGAGATAGTAGCTGGAGAATTCTTTAGGGGACACATTTAACTTTTTTTTTTTTTTTTTTACTAGTTAGTGGGACCCGGTACCTGGGTGGTGAGGCCGGGTTGCTAACGCTCGAACTTTTTATTTAATTTTCTTGTTATTTCCTATGTTGTCAGAACGTCAGAATTCACAATTCAATGTTTACTTTAAACTACCAACCGAGCGGTAGTTTTCCCGGATGTCATTTTCACCCGTATCTTACCATATTCAGCAACGATTTGAAAATGGCTTCTTGGTCTTATTAGTTAGGTAGTCACTGAGTAGGGAAAGACCCTCTCTCCTTTACCCCCCTTTAACCCTTATTTCTAATAAATTGGTCCGTCAGCTGTTAAGCACTTACGTGGGATTCCGCACCGTTGAAAAGTGCTTACAGACAACAGACAGGCAGACCAAACTACTGTTTTTTGTAGTAAGATTTTTTATTTTCTTGTCCAAAGGACCAATCCAGACTAGAGGGAGTTGTGGAGATACCTTACCTTCTCTCACGAGGTAGATTCACTCCATGGACTAGGACCAGGGTCCGCTTTCCTGGACATGTAACTCCTGTGATAATTGAAGACAGAGAGAGAGAGAGAGAGAGAGAGAGAGAGAGAGAGAGAGAGAGAGAGAGAGAGAGAGAGAGAGAGATTTCCAGAATATATGATAAAGAAAATATGTCATAAATTTTCTAGGAATCCCATCAAAAATAGCAATGGTAATTATTCATTAAAATGTCACGCAGATCTTTCGTTCCATGTGGGTTTTTTCTTTTTTATGCTATGAGCTCATTAGAATTTTTCGACGTATGATCAAGTATTGCGTACTCGGCCGTCATTTTAATCATTCTTATTTTCATTTTAGCAATTTTCCTGCTGAGAGCTGCACAAATTAAAACCACGATGGGGAAAATTACCTTGAGGAGTTTCCCTTAATGTCGTACAAGATCCATCTTACTTTAACTGACTTCCTCTCATACGAATTATCCCCTACAGAGATGATAATTGTGCTGCAGTCGCGTTTTGTAATACGGAATTTCGAAGCGTATCTACAGCAACCCATATCAACTTCCGTACTACGCACAACGATCACCTGAAAAGGCAAAGCCTGGACTTTTCGTAAATGTAAATGGCTTTGCCAATTGTGTTTTATTTCAGGGGTTTTATCCTCTCAATTAGAGAGAATTTTCCTTTTCAATACCTGGATTTCGTTCTGGTAGCTCACCTGAATGATCTGCTTCGCTGTCCCGATAAAATACTGTTGTTTGCCCACTCTTTCTATATAGATGATACTCTCATGACTGTAGTGTT